>NC_053165.1:99729372-100033538 GCF_016835505.1 Polypterus senegalus | reverse complement strand
GAGCCCGCTTCCAGTGAGAGTTGGACTCGCCAGGGCTGCCCTTTGTCACCATTCTGTTCATAACTTTTATGGACAGAATTTCTAGGCGCAGCCAGGGTGTTGAAGGGGTCCGGTTTGGTGGACTCAGGATTGGGTCCACTGCTTTTTGCAGATGATGTTGTCCTGTTTGCTTCATCAGGCCGTGATCTTCAGCTCTCTGGATCGGTTCGCAGCTGAGTGTGAAGCGGCTGGGATGAGAATCAGCACCTCCAAATCCGAGAGCATGGTCCTCAGCCGGAAAAGGGTGGAGTGCCCTCTCAGGGTTGGGGGAGAGATCCTGCCCCAAGTGGAGGAGTTCAAGTATCTCGGGGTCTTGTTCACGAGTGAGGGAAGAATGGAGCGTGAGATCGACAGGCGGATCGGTGCGGCATCCGCAGTGATGCGGCTCTGCATCGGTCTGTCGTGGTGAAAAGGAGCTGAGCCGTAAGGCAAAGCTCTCAATTTACCAGTCGATCTACCTTCCTACCCTCACCTATGGTCATGAGCTATGGGTAGTGACCGAAAGAACGAGATCGCGAATACAAGCGGCTGAAATGAGTTTCCTCCGCAGGGTGTCTGGGCTTTCCCTTAAAGATAGGGTGAGAAGCTCAGTCATCCGGGAGGGGCTCAGAGTAGAGCCACTGCTCCTCCGCATCGAGAGGAGTCAGATGAGGTGGCTCGGGCATCTGATCAGGATGCCTCCTGGACGCCTCCCTGGTGAGGTGTTCCGGCACGTCCAACCGGGAGGAGGCCCCGGGGAAGACCCAGGACACGCTGGAGGGACTATGTCTCCCGGCTGGCCTGGGAACGCCTTGGGATTCTCCCGAAGAGCTGGAAGAAGTGGCCGGGAGAGGGAAGTCTGGGCCTCTCTGCTTAAGCTGCTGCCCCCGACCCGACCTCGGATAAGCGGAAGAGAATGGATGGATGGATGGATGGATAATGTTGATTTTGTACCAATGAGGGGAACCTCAGTTTTGTCACTGTTTAATTTAAGAAAATTTGAGGAGAACCAGGATTTAATTTCTGCTATGCAGCCAATAAGTGAAGAGAGTGGGAGGGAAAAAGTAGGTTTGCTAGTGAGGTAGAACTGGGTGTCATCAGCGTAACAGTGAAAATGAATGTTATATTTATGAAAGATATTGCCGAGGAGAAGGAGGTAAATAATGAAAAGGAGGGGCCCCAGGACAGATCCCTGAAGTAACAGCGGTGGATTGGGATGTGAAAGTTTTAAAGCTGAATGAACTGAGTGTAGCCTAAGAGATAGGATCTGAACCAATCTATAAAGTTTTAAGCTAAACGAACTGAGTGTAGCCTAAGAGATAGGATCTGAACCAATCTAGTGGAGTGTGGGTAATGCCAATCGAAGATAATCTATTGATAAGAGTGGTGCGACAAATAGTGTCAAAGGCTCCACACAGATCAAGGGGAATGAGAACAGTGATTAAACCAGAATCAGCTGCCATAAGGAGGTCGTTAGTAATTTTGATAAGTATCATTTCTGTACTATGGAGAGGGCGAAAACCAGACTGGAACTATTTGTACAGATTATCTATACTAATAATCGGCAAAGCCCTCACTGACTCACTCACTGACTGACTGACTCATCACTAATTCTCCAACTTCCCGTGGGTGGAAGGCTGAAATTTGGCAGGTTCATTCCTTACAGCTTCCTTACAAAAGTTGGGCAGGTTTCATATCGAAATTCTACGCGTAAGGGTCATAACTGGAAGCTGTTTTTCTCCATTTACTGTAATGGAGATGAGCTTGAACCCGTGGGGCGAGTTTCGTGTGACATCATCACGCCTCCCACGTAATCACGCAGTACATAGAAAACCAGGAAGACCCAAAAGCGCTGAAGAAAACATGCATTATATAATTGAGAAGGCAGCTAAACAATAAGAAGCGAGCGAAGTGACATATACAACCATATTCATGAGTTCTGCTACTGAAACAAAGCACGATGTAAACCTACACTTTAAATTAAGTTCATAGACAGGCTTACGCTGGCGCTTGTAATTTAGTGCCTGCCCATATAAGGCGTCCGTCAGCGGAAATCCAATAGCAAACTGCCACGGGTAAATATTCACGGGTGAAGGACTGTGCTTATGCAGAGGAAGATGAGATGGTCAGGGTGGTGGTTGGCACAAACTCAGCGAAACTGCAGAGAAAGTTTTAAGTGCCAGGACTATGGTAACATTAAATACAGCCATGGACATAGCACGAGATGGCACCAGCACAGCTGGGAAACTTCGATGCATGTACACCGAAGGCTCACGGAACTGACGCAGTGCACAGATAAAAGCAACAGTTCCAAAGAGCGCTGAACAAAACCAATTACACAATTGAAAAGGCAGCAAAAATATGAAGCGCCTGATACATACAAGCATATTCATAAATCCAGCTACTGTGGAAACAAAGCACACGTGGAAAAAGTCAATGTCCCGCTAAAGGAAGACAGTGTAAAAAACCCGTGCATGCAGTGTGTCAGGTCTCAGATAAAGAAGAAGACGAGCTGTTTATTGATGCAGTAAGAAACGAATCGATGAATGAAACCTGTCATCTTTACAACGATTGACAAACACGGAATGTAACTTGAACACAACACATCCTACAAATACGAACCTGATTGAAAGAAATAATGATAATCAAATCCTTGATGACAGCAACACTCAGTAACACTCACAAAACAAATACTGTATATTGACAGTCATGTTACGTTATTTTTAAAATGTTCCCTTTTCTTTTCTAGCTTTTTAACACACTACTCTCCGCTGCGATACGCTGGGGTATATATATATATATGTATATATATACCCGATCTACATACTCGAATAATGGATACTTTATTCGCCATCAATGATTGTTTTGGTAAAGCCATACTCAGTGTATTCATTAGATGAACGGTAAAAAGTAAGAGCGAGGGAGGATGACTTATTGAGGCATGCAGGCTGTAGTGCGCCAACTCTATCTGAATTGCGATCACATTTGAAAAATATATCTTTTCAAGTTCTATTTAGTCCATATGTGTCAAACTCAAGGGTCGGGCCACATCCGCCCGGCGTAATTATATCCGCCCCGAGATCATTTTATATACTGTATTATTGTTATTAATGGCCCGGTATATGAAGCGCTGGTAACACAATAAACTACAGATCCCATAATGCAGCGCTTCAGCTGCCTTGCCAACACTTACCGCGTTAATCAAGTCTAGCTTATGATGCTGCAAGTTATTGCGGCTAGCTCACACGATGCTGAAGAGAAAAGTTGATTCTGAAAATAGAGCCTTTAAAAACCGATGGGAGGCTGAGTATATGTTTACTGAACCCGTGTGTCTCATTTGTGGAGCTAATGTGGCTGTAATTACAGAATTTAATCTACAAAACATCAGGATAACCTGAAAGACCTGAATGCAATACAGAAGATACAGAAAGCAGAAGAATTAAATAAGAATCTGACACTTCAGCGGACGTTTTAACCCGTGCACAATCACAAAGTGATTTCAAGTGAAGCTGCTTTTATGGGAGACACAAATGCACCAGTGCAACTTGCCCCACTTTCCCTGTTGCCAAGTAATGTTAAACCAAGTCGTCACTACGGTGTTCCCAAATACGCACTTTGCTGATAAACTGAGCGCACTGAGTTTGCACGGCGCTTTGGTGACTTTGAAGAACAAAAAAAGTCCGTCTACATGCGGCTCGAACCTTGTGCATGTTTGGTAGCACATATCTGTGTGAGAAGCTCTTCTCAGTGATAAAGACTAACAAAACAGCACACAGGAGTCGCCTCACTGATGAGCACCTGCAATCCATCCTGAGAATCTCCACAACACAGAACCTCACACCAAACAGAAACGAACCTGTTGCCAAAAAGATGCCAGGCGTCCAGCTCTAAAACGACATATGAGCAAAGACAACTGAATGATTTGATTTGTTATTGCTGAAAGGAACACATTTTATTTATATTTCCAGGTTTTGTTATGCAGCATGTTCATATTTGAATTTGTATAATTTTGACAGGATATATTTTTATGGAGAGCAAAATCTTTTGGGATATTTAAAATCTAAGTTTATTTTTTATATAAAATTACATAAGAGTAAAGAAATTTGAATGTTTGTTCTTTTAACGCTTACTTTATTTCTAACTTGTATAATTTAGACAGGATATATTTTTATGGAGAGCAAAATATTATAAGTTGTTTAAGGTTTGAGTTGATTTATTCAGGAATAATATTCCTGTCTGTTTTACCATTCCTACCAAAGATATTTCTGTCGACTAAATAAAAATTCCTTCTATTTAAAATTTAAATAGAACTTGAACAAATACGATAGTTCATAATATCCACGCAGACTTGCACGTAAGAGCGGAGTTATCCGTTTTAACAAGCAGCGTATTGCACTGATACGAAATAGCTGTGTGTGTATATATGTAGATATGTATGTATATGTATATATATGTTTATATATGTGTGTGTGTATGTATGTATATATATATATGTATTTGTGTGTATATATGTGTGTATGTATATGTATATATATATATATATATATATATATATATATATATATGACAGCAACACTCATCACTCACAACAGTGACAAAACAATTACATTGACAATCATGTTACGTTATTTTCAAAATGTTTCCTTTTCTTTTTCATTGCTTCTTTAACACACTACTTCTCCGCTGCAAAGCGCGGGTATTTTGCTAGTTATAAGATAAATGGGAATGATGTTGAATACCTACTATTTTTTCGAGAATTTTGGAGATGAAGGGTAGATTAGGAATAGGACGAAAATTACTGAAATTAGTTTCTTGCCTTCTATTCGCTTTTTACTACCACCAATGCTAAAAGAATCCCCTTATCTGCTGTGAAAACATAATTTGTACTCTAGTGAACACTTCCTAACTTTGAAGGTGACTCTCAGCATTCCTCCTACACCGTTCCTTGATATACCTGTGTGTCTCAACGTCTCTTCCTTTCTGGCTTGCACTCCCATAAAGCCTACTTCTCAGACTCTGTCATTTCAAGGTTCATTGCTCGCTTCTTATCTGCTTTTTGACTACCACCAATGGTAGACGGTGTCCCATTAGCCACGGTGAAAACATCATTCACATTATTCTAAATATTTCTCATCTCTAAAGGCAGCTCTCAGCATTCCTCCTACACCTTTACTTGATGTCTGAGTGTGTCTCAACCTCTCTTGCCTGGTGCTTCCTGTCTCAATTGAATTTGACTGAGCAACCAAAGTGAAACTGACCAATCAGATTGCTTGGAGGGACCAGACACACCCTAAAACAGTAGCATTTTATTTTATAGCAGATAAGAATGAAAAAAAGTTTTTTTTTTTAATGCAAAGAAATAAAAGCTAAAACAAGTGATATGCAACTTTTCTGAAAATCACAGTAATCACTGACTAGTATGAATAACCGACAAGTGTGATAATGAGCAAACATTTATTAAAATTGTTAATCCTGAATTAATTCAGTATGAGTTAAGAAAATTATTTTCACACACATAACATACATGGGATCACATATGAAGCATAAAAGATTTATCTTTAATAAAAACCTGAATTCCAGAAACAGCCTAAGGTGTTGCATCCAATTGTAAACAATTAGCAATTTTGGCTTCATCTTCTGCAGTCTTAAGTTTTTTATTTATTTTTCTGAGAAAATTTCTTTCAAGGATTAAAAGAACATTTAAGACACCCATCTATTGTGGTAAATAATCTAGAGGTTAATACACCTGCACCATTCTAGAAGAGCTGTACTTCTACACTTGGATGCTTTTCAGAAGGAAAACAGTGGAGAAAGGACAAACGGAGTGGAGTATTGTTATATTTTATTCTCCTGAGCTGCCTCTGTTGGACGCTTAAACAGTAACTGCTGAAAGCCCAAGTGAGAAGAAATGTTTTTCTTGCATTTAAGTAGTAATAAAAAAAATGAAGAGAAAATGTATTTCTTTCTTGTGCAGTAAGAAGCAGAAAAGGACTGGTGTAGACAACGTTTGACCCATGCTGTGTTGGTTTTGTAGGCACTCAAAGTCTTAACAGCATTATTAGAAACATGTGCCAGTTTAAATCACGTGAATGGGTGACTACTGGGCATTAATGAACTACTGCCATGACTTTTAGCATTTATTCTAATGATTATGCTAAGAAATAATTATAAGTCTTATAATCAACTGATTAAAGAAAACTGCTGAAATGAAAAGGTTATTGAACATTAAAGGCAGGTTAGATACCAGAGTGCAAAGTCATTGACCATTGGTGATGTTAGAATGTACAAGTGATGAAATAAAACACTGAACTGAAACTCAGAATCAGGGTCTATGAAATAACATGGGCACAGCATTGCTGCTGCTCGTAAATATGTACATTTCATGGATTCAGATACTCTGTGTTGATAAGAGAAAAGTGGCTCAGTAAAACAAACAAAGAGCTACAGCTCAGCAATATTATGACGAGGCCTTCCTGTGCCTACTCAGCAGACTCTGTTTATTCATGTCATTACTTGAAATAACATCTTTGTATTCGTTTCCATGGCCACAAATGGATCTGCTACTTCAGTCCTAGCAATTTAAAACCTTTCTATTAATTTTATTTGCGAAAACTTCAGATAGTTTTACTTTTTCAACCCCTCTACCAAAAATACATTTCCTGCATATACTTAAAGCACTGGCTATTATTGAGCCATAGTGAACACGATGACCTTAAAATAATACTAACTAAAGACATTTACTGTACGCCAAACCGTAAAACAAAAGATATATAATAAACTCAACATCTGAAAAAGTTAAAAATTTAAAACATTGAAAAAGGATCAGAGAATGTGTTAGGATTTCCTTAAACCCAGAATTGCATGCATTATTATTTTATATTATATTATTATTTATTATTTTGTAGGAATGCTCAAATATATAACAAAAAATTGCCTGGTTTATGTTTTTTTTTTTTTTTAATTTGCTTTTATCATATATTGAATTGCTTTACAGGGACATGAAGGCACATTAATTAGCACCCCCACAATCCCCAGTCCAGTGCTTTATGCTGAAAACCTGCCACCATTTGGTTTAGGAGCACGTGCTGATAGAGCACATTACTGCACCCACCACATGACAACCAGCTCAGGATCCCATATTAGGACCCAAGTGCAGCCATGCAATGGGTGACACCTCAACACCATACTAGTTCAGATGGAATGGAACAGTGTGCGGTGTCCTACGGTGGCTGGAGTGCCAGTTCTGCCACCAACCACCAGGTTTTTCTTAGACACAATTTTATTTGTCTACTGGGAAATGTGGCTTTTTACAGAAGGTCTTTAAATAAATTAATAAATATATATACACACACACACTATTGCCTGAACACACACTGAAATTACTATAAAACAAGAAAAATTCAAAAGAAAGAAAAAATCTGACTTGGCAGTTACACTCACAGTGGGGCATTATGCGGACATATTTCTGCTGGTATTTAGGAGCCCCAGTAGAATCTAGACACAATTCTGCTGAATAACTTGTTGGCTGAAAGTTCTCAGTGTTAGTGTGTCAGGGAGAGGATGTACAGCTTTCTTCCTAATGGTACTCAGTTTTGTTTTAACTCTCTCCTTTGCTACTACCTCCAGAGATCCAGAGTAGATCCATAACTAAGCCTTCCCTTTTAATTAGTTTATATTTCTTATTTGCTTCTGTGTGCAGTATGCACATTTTCACCACGATGGAATGGGTGTTCTTCTGGTTACCTCGACATTATCTCCCACATCCCCACAGAGATATTGTATGTGTTAGGCAGGCTGGCCTTTCTAAACTGCTCGGGTGTGAGTGTAGGTGTTATTTGCACATGGGTCCTGTTTCAGAATGTTATGCCGCCTTTGCTTTGTGATGTTATGTCACATATTCCTTTATTACTTTATGAGGAAAAATACCATTACATTATTACATTATTCTTCATTATATATCTCAGCATTACAGGCTTGTGTTTGATCTGGTGACTTTCTATTTGGGGTTTATCACATTCCCCTTGTATTTAGATTAGTTGTCCTTCCTGCAGCCCTTCTCTTTATTTTCTCTTCCTAAAGAAATGCATGTTGGATTAATAGTAGACTATAAACTGGTCTTGTATGAGTGAGTGTGGGAATGTGTGTGAGTGTGGCTTATGATGGACTGGCATCTTGTATAAGATCACATCCGGCTTTGCTCTGGGACCTGGTGGAATATCAGCCCTGAATTTAGAAAAGCCTCTCTATAAAATGAAAGAATGAGGGCATGAAGAATTCCTTTTTATTTTAATTTTATTGAATTTATTAAAATCAAATAACATTCCATATAAGCAAGTCAAGTTTTACTAGACTAGGTTCGAAACTAATCAACCTCCACCCCTGAGAAAGAGAGCTAGGCCAACAGAATAAAACTTTAATAGTAGGAAAAATACTGTAAATACATAAATAAATCTACTCTGTATATATAAAATCCTAAGTCTAAAAGTGCAACGATTTTATGTGATGTTTTTATGTCACTTTTTTTGTAACACTTTAAATCGGACTTATTTTAAAACCTACATATATATGTTTGGTATCATTATTTTCAGAATTTATTGAACTTTAATGTGATGTTGTTAGATTTTCAGAATCTCTTATTCCATTTTTCAATTAAAAACTAATAAATATCAAGAACTCATGTCCCGTGAGACGTGACTTTGTGCCAAAAGATTTAACCACATCCGGGGCCAGAAATAAAAGACAAAGAGTAGGACAGCTGCTGTACAGGCTTTTAAATGTTTGAAGTGCTGTGCGAGTTGCAGATCACGTGGTACAGCAGAAGCAGCAAGCCAGCAGCTGATCGAGCAAAGAGGAGGTAAAAAAAAAAAACTGTATTTGTTTCCCATTGTATTACTGTTTAAGAGGGGGTTTCGGAGGAGCGACCGAGTCTCCTTGGGGTGCGTTCAGCCCCCCTATTCACAACGTAAGCAGCAGAGATGCGAAGTGGCTGGCGAATATTGCAGGCTGGGTTTGGCAAGCAAAGCGAGCATAGGGGAACACTCTAGTACATAAATAAAAATAGAATAAAAAAAAGGAAGAGAATCCACTTCCTCAATTTAAATGCTTATTCTAAAATGTTGTTAATTAGATCCAGACAGGTTTTGAAGGAGTTTTGCACAGATCCTCCAAATGAGAATTTCATTTTTTCCAATTTCAGATAATATAAAACACCAGTAACGGCTTCCTAGTTTTCATACTCTCTCTCTGTACGTTTAGCATTCGTTTGCTCAGAGGTTGATGTGCTTGTTGCTTCCTAAGCAGCTCTTCTTTTCTCCACCCTAGCGGCCTGCTTCTTCTATTCTTCCATCCATCCATCCATCCATCCATCCATTATCCAATATATCTTCCATCAGCATCTTTTTGCATTAAAACTGATTAAGTCAGTGTTTGTGTTGCAATTACTTACAGTAGTACGTTTTCTTTCATTTTTCACATAAGCTGGCACTTAAGTGTTCAATCTGCATCAAGAATGATTTAAGATACAAAGAGGTACAGGAAGTGATGGTGAAGATTATAGGGATGAGAATGGCACCCGTACGCATGCGCTGCATAGCTGCCCTCCTGCCCACTGCCAAGAGTTGATTCTACAATAAAATAAAAATAAAAAGAGGAGTAAAAATCATCGCCCAGAAAGCAGACAGTAAACATCACATAGTATATGTGTACCAAATTTTAGGTCAATAGGTCAAACGATTTGCGAGCTACAGGTGATCTAAAATCCTGGACAGACAAACAAACAGCCTGTAATATCGTAGTATTTCCCTCTATTTACCCTTTACCTGTTTTCTCAAGGGTAAATGTTCTCGTCAAGTTCGTTATTGGGTTGGTCTACTGGTGCACTTTAAGATGAACACACACACACATAGATAAATACACACACACAGACCCTAACCACAACTGTACCCTATGAATGACACACACACGCTGATTAACCCTTAGCACTTTAAACCACACAAGTGCTATAGGAATAACAGCCTGTCATTCAGCACTTCAAGAGACTTACTTATTTTCGGCACAAACAACATACGATGTTTTAGTGATATCTCAGACCTAAATATTACTTTTGGTCTACAAGAATACATTTAAACATACAAAGACTCAGCACTCTTGACTATAGGCCATTTATCAGCCAAGAAAACCTTCTTCATCGTATTGTCCCTAACTTTTGAGTGGCTCCCTCACTCCCAGCCTTATAAACCCCACAGCACAGAAATAATGGCAAACATCCGGCTGTCACCAGGTGCTCAAAGAAATCTAACTTATTACTTCAATCACTCTAGACATTAAGACAAAGCATAGAAAGTTAAAAGCAGCATGGTATTTATTACAATAATAATAATAATACCATTGGAACAAAGAATTATAGAAAAATAGGTACTGATATGAAAGTCTGAATATATATATAGTCTTTGGGGAAAGCTTACAAAAAAAGGTAGAGATGACAAGGATGAATGTCCCCGGGAGGCATTTGATTTAGCAATCAATGTTCATGATGCCTTTCTGATGACCAGTGCCGTCTTCGTCCGTTCTTCTTCTTCTTCACCTTCTTCTTTGTTTCTTTCTCTTTCTGTCTCAAACCAAGGCATATTTATTATGAAATGCCATGCCTTGGTTTCACAACACATGCACCTGATTGGCTGGCTGTCAAAATGGTTGATGAATTCCCCAGGTAATAAAGTTCTTTGATATTGCCTCAGCTTTCCTTTCCCAGGCCGTAAACCCAATTGTCGTCCCAGATGTCCATCCATAAAGTAATCAATAGCCTGAGGTATCAGCTCAGCATCCTTTCCCAGGCTGTAAACCAAATTAGCATTAAGCTATGAACAAGTGTTATAAAGGTAAGGTGTAAGGGAAGAAAACCTGCTTTAATTTGTCTTAGTTCATCTGTTGTCTTGTCTCGAACAAAATATAATGGAAACCAAAATGTACAGATTTTATACACCATAACACAGCCACGGTAGCGTATTATTTAAGAAGATCAGTTATACAGTGATTTAAAAGAGGGGAATTAGGATTCTTCCACTTGAGCAGGATAAATCTACGTGCCAATAGTGAAGTAACAGCAAGTTGTTGGTGCTGCTGAGAATTGGATTCAATTTTTGGTGAAGTCACTCCAAATAAAGAGTATGCATTAAAACACATGTCATTTTGGTTAACTGAGTACTCCAATCTGTCTTGGGATGAGTTTTCAGGGTGGGTGTGAACATGTCTCCTAAACTGGGATGGTTCCTGTGTTGCTCCTGACATTGCTGGAATAGACTCAGGTTGCACATGATCCTGTACATGAAGAAATCTGTTTAGGCAGTGGATCAAGATATTTTACGGTATTAAATTCTAAATTTCTTAAAGTAAAAAGTTCTCCAGCTCATCTATGAAATACTGTACAATATTCCAAATCCAAAGAAACAAACTGACAATCCTTAAATAGTTTGGTAAAAAGGAAAAAAAATCAACATTGTGAGATTTAAAAAGCATGCATTCCCTTTGTAAATGTAAGGCTAACTTGGCTCAAGTGACATCTATTATCTTACCAGCTAGGCCAGCTGTTGATTAGTACTGAGAAAAGCGCTATATAAATGTAATTAATTATTATTATTATTATTATCTCCATCTGGATCAGTGGATCACCTGTCTGCAATACATTTATGAAGATAAACAGCCCATCTCTTGCCAAGGTCCAACATTATGGTAGAGATTTTCTTCAGAGCAAACCAAAATGAAGACAAAAGAGAATTCAAAACAGGTTAAATGTATAATTATAAGGAAGCAGAGACCTGGGGAAGGGTACAGAATGGTATCAAAGGCACTGAACATACCTCAGTGCAGTCCATCATACCTAGCTCAGGCCAGCCCTTTAAACATATGCACTGAATAAAAAAGGCACCTGTCATCAGAGGGTACAGTGATGCTAATTGTTACTCTCATTGAACTGCTGAAGCCAGTGACTGCAACTGGAGAGGAAGTTCATGACTCAACAATCTGTAAGGCATTTCATGAAAAGTATCTTAATAGACAAGTGGCACATGCTGATACAGCACATTGCTGCACCCACCACATGACAAATCAACTCAGGATCCCAGATTCGGAACTGAATGCAGCCATGCAATGAGTGACACCTCAGCACCACAAAGCAGCCCTGGATAAAAAAAAAAAAGATGCCTTTGCCTTTATAGAATTTGAAAAATGTCATTTAAAAGATACTTCAAAGTTGCAGCAGAAAACATGGTGGTCTAATGATGACTAAAGTGAAACCTTTTGCTCCTTCACATCATCACACAAACATGCACATAGGGCCTTGGGGTGTGGGTAAGTCAGGGGGTGCGGGTATGGATCCCGTTTCCGCAGTCCTGTGGCAGCCTACACCCCAATTTTATTTGCACATTAAACACTTCCACAAAAAACATTCCACACAAATGAACACTTAGGGCCTTGGGAGTGGGCAAATTCAAAGGCATCCGGTGGGGGGAAATTTCAGCCTCACTCCGAGTGCCGGTGTCCACTTCCAATTTTAAACTGCACCTAGTCACGGAGAGTTTTGGGGGGGAGGTGGGGCTGTGTGTTGGCATCAGCTGGTGTAGGCCACATGGTGCCGGCACTGCCTGCGCCCCCCCAACCACAAAATGCACCTTATCAGCACACACCAACACTACATTAGAGCAGGCGGAGGGAGACTAGAGGTCTTATCACACTTCTGTTCTCAGTTAGCTGCCCGGGGCTGGAGGCTAGGAATGGGAGCTGGCCGTCTGCCTGTGGTCTGGAGTGGTGGGTTGCTTTGCTCTACGTTGGATGGGGGTGCCTGCTCACTATTACCCCTGCGGAACGGGGCTAACTCTGACGTCCAGGAATGGCTGTACCTCAGGTACGGCAGCACGGGACCAGAGTTAGGTAGGTGTGTGGGGAGTGTGAATGGGTGTCTGGCGTACATCCTTGTAAGTCTTGGGTTGTATGTGTATGTGAGAGCATGAGGGAGGGAGTGTATGATTGTGTTTGTGTGTGACTGTATATGTCAGGTGGGGTTTTGGACTCCTCCCCTCTCCTGGGACATCTGGCAATACTACAACATCTTTGCCTACCCTCCCCCTGCCTTAAGCATCTGTCTGGTCGCTCCCGGTGGCTGCCTGGTGGGATCTGGTTCCCTGGGCTCTGTTGGATCATCGGCGGGGTGGGTCGCCCTCGGGTCCCGGGCTGCTGGGTTCGGGCCCGGCCGACTCGGGAGAGCGGCTGCGGGCGGGCCTGAGGGCTTGCCGTTGATATCTCCCGGGACTCTGCCGGCTGCTGGTTGTGACCCCGGGGTGATCCTCTGCGCCTCTCGGGTGGGGGTTGGGGCTTCTCTGGTGACAGCCTCCTGGGGTCTCCGCGCTCTGGGGTGACCTCTGGATCTCTGGGCTTGGAACTCCCTCCATCTTCCGACGTTTTGGGCCAGGTCTGTGGCCCTTCACACTCACTATTGGATGCTCCTATAGAGAAACCTTACACATACAAGCGTGCGTACACACACAGGTGCTCACATGGTGATTTCATAAGTATGACTTGGACATCTTCAGCACATGATCTAAGGTTGTGGTGGCCTTAAATGCCTCAGTAATAATTACTGTATGATTGTCAGCAAACATTTTACTTTTATATATCTTCATGTAGCTGATGCAGCAATGTTTTTGTCTTGTGGTTTTTGTTTCCCCGCTTTCTGCAGGTCTAGAAGCGGATTCTGGTTCATTTATTGTTTATTCTATACGAAACCCCCCCTCCCCCTTTACCTCCATCTCTTCCTTCTCTCTCTTCTTTTTCTTTAACTTTTGTCTCCGTGTCCGGTTCGAATCTTAAAAACATCTAAAAATATTTTTTAATAAAGTTTTGGTATCAGGCGTGACGTCAGCAGAAGCTGTAACGCTCCACCTGAGAGAAAAACTGTAAGGCTAGTCGCCAGCATTCAGACATCAATTCTGATTGCTTCACAGCCAAACAGGACACGGTAAAAAAAAAAAAAAAGAAACCTTTTGCCGTGAACACAAAGCAGCACATGAGGCATCTAACACCTCACTTCAGCCGGTTAACACTATCCCCACTGAGAAATGTGGTGTTGGCATTAAAACATTGTGGTGATGCTTCTCAGTAATAGAGACTGGCAATCAGGACAGTCAGGACGGACTGGAATATAAATGCTGCACAATACAGGAATACTTGTACCGCTCTGCCAGGAAGTGTAAACTGAGGAAAAAGTCCAAAGAACACTGCCAGAGTGGCATAAAATGCAAACATGGATGTTCTTGAGTGCCCCACTCAGAGCCCTGACCTTCATCCCATCAAACCTCTATTGTGAGACAATTGTTCTCCACCACTGCTCAGTAACTAACCTGGCACAGCTTAATTGAGACTTGTCTAAAAAAGGATACACTCCGGTTCATTGTAATGTTGGCAAAAATACTTTAAACAATAACATCTATTTATATAATCTTCTGGTACATCCTAATATAAAGGCTTGTTCAAATAACCTTTAGTACATAAAAAATTAGTAGGCAATATGTGAGGGAACATACAAGATTAAGGCTCATTTACATGTACACACATAATCGCTCAAGTAAGGCAGAAACTGGGTGTCTTAAAATCCAAGAGTACATGCTCAAGTAAACATCTGGAGTTCTCCTTTGTCAAAACACTCCAATGTCATTAAACTGTGCAATAAAAGGGTTAAACGTCATCATGGGCAACCATGAATCTGAAAATAAGCATGACACGTGTGATAACATTATTGAGTTTTATAAATATGTTTAGTCAAATTCACGCTTTCTTTATAGGTTTCTGTTACCAGATTGCACACTGCATACTCTTTTCTGCTTGCCTGTGTGATTAAGCCCTGCAAAGGACCCGGTGCATGTGCTTCTTGCCTTATACCCTGTGGCTGCTGAAAGTGCGTGACACGCAAACATGTGTTTAGAGTGCAACGGACATGCACAGGCTACAAAATCCTTAACAGTGGCCACATGACAACATAATTGGGTTTCTCAGAGGCCAATAACTTGATTTCTCTAGTCGGAATAAGGGTTTACACTGTATTTTAGACATTAGGTTTCTGTGAATAATCGGGTTATTGAAGTGCATGGAAGCCCACTGGAAAGAAAAACAGAAAGAACCCACTGCAGTTACACCTTAAGAAGCACTTCCAAGGCTTGAATTTCAGCACAGGATTGCATGTGTCTGTTACTTAAAGAAATCCTGCATGGTTTCAAGTCAACACAAGGTTTCATCATTGCCACATTTACACCATTTCAGAATTAGAAATAAAAACACACGATTCAAGTGTGCCTTGAGAACCTAATGTTGAAACAAATCAACTGTCAGTTAAGTGTACAGAGTGAGTGAAGTGATTATTCCCTTTTTAATGCAGTGCCATACACAGCCAAGATAAAAGAATGGAAGTTTTGCATTTACTTTTGAGTTGTTATGAAAACGACTACAGTTGTCCATCCAACCTTCCTTGCATATCCTGTTCAAGGATACTGGTAGTCGGTGCCTATCCCAGCTCCACTGGACTCAACTAAGGATCCGGCCTGCACTCTTAAAAAATGGTTCTTTAATGGCACTATATGGTTCTTAACTGGGTTGTGGGGTTCATCACAGAGCCATCGCTTGATTTCATTCTGAGAAGGGTTCTCTGCATATTCAGTTATTTGTGCTTTGAAAAATTAAATCTTTAATGTATAGTAGACTACCTAGCAGAACACTAACAAATTAAGAAAATCTGCTGATTTCCTTACAAACCTATTTTAAAAAGTGGTTTAATTCAGAATTATTTTCATATTGACTAATTCATGTGACGACATAATGTTTGAATCTTTTATTATTGTTTTAAGCAGAATCTGAAAATGAATAAATTATGTGCACACATGAATCGGGTTGTCTACAGCGATCATATGTTCTGAAACCTGTGCTAAAATCCTCCTAAAGTCCTTAATCAAATAGCCCAATTTGTTGTTACAATGGGGGAAATCCCCCTGTCTCTCCCACACATAAATTTAATTTCTAAATTGTGTATTTTTGTGAATTAAAAGTAATGAAATTGCAGGCTTTCGAATTTTTATTGCAAATCCAACTACACTGTTGTTAATAAATTGAAAAATAATTTTAGAAATGGTTTACATAACAAAAATGTAAAAACACACGTAAAAAACTGTAATCTGTAATGCCTGGTTAAAAACCACAGATATGATATTTTTGCGCAGATAAAGAAATGCTACCTTTAGTTGAGTTTGATTCTTAACAATTGAATAAAACTAAAATACTTTGAAACATGCAACTTCCTGAAGTCAGTCAGTCATTCTCCAACCCGCTATATCCTAACACAGGATCAAGGAGGTCTGCCGGTGCCAATCCCAGCCACCACAGGACGCTAGGCAGGATGGGCTGGGCGCCAGCCCATCGCAAGGCACACACACACATACCCCAAGGACAATTTAGGATTGCTAATTAACCTAACCTGCATATCTTTAGACTGTGGGAGGAAACCCACCCAGACGCAGGGAGAGAAACCCTTGGAACCTGTCTGTGTTTTGAACTGGCACTGTGTGGGGGGCAACTAACGAACTTGACCCCACCCTCGTTCAAAGTTCTCGCTCCGTCACTAAAGTGTCTAATTTCAAATCCCCGTGTCAAAAAAAAAAAAAAGTTTTGGAGGCTAAATCATTTTGCAAGGCACCATATACAGGGTGTGCATATACAGAGAGACAGATAAAATCGTGTACTAATACAGTGTTGTAATCTTGATAGCCCTGTAAAGCACCTTGTAACTGTGCAATGTTAATAGTATTGCATAAGATAAGGATTCATTAATAGATTGCTAGTGTTGTGCATTGATTAAAATAATAAAAAGAATGAATGAATGAAGCGCACAGCTCTGCATTACTGTAGACATGTAGTCAAATGCGCAAGAACACATTTAAGGTGTAGCAAAGAAAGGAAGAAATAACACCGTCAAAGTAAATCAGCAACACGCACGTAACTCTTTTGTGCATTTTAGAACCTTCATACTGAAATGAATTATTAAATAATACAAGTCTTTGGAAATACTATAACAAACGCACCATAGTCCACTTGTAGAGGGAATTTCTGTCTTACAGCTTAACACAATGTGATTCGTTCACTCTGCGTGATGTACTTTTATTCTTCCTCCCTGTCCCTCTCTTTACTACTGGCGATATGAATATTCGGTGCTGGATAACGAAATATGTAAATTGTTGCTCAAAGAAAGTTTGACTTCTATCCTGATGTGTACATGTGTGGACAGGGCGCTGAAAAATGCAGATGAAAATGACAACTTTAAACTTTATGCTTTAACCAAGCTGCCTGCGGCCTCCCGTCGATAGGTGTCGCTGGAAAACTTCCGAAGCTGCGCACTGTTAGCTCTTAAGGCAAACTTCTGTTCTTCATTCGATGGTGCCGGATATACCTGCCCATTGAGTATTTTGTGGTCGGCTTTAAAATATCGTTGAAATCATGATAATTTTTCGACAACACTATTTGTTTTCTTGTAAATATTGCTTAAAACCACAAGCAAGTAATGGCTTCGAAATAGCCTTTTTAAATGTCATGAGGACTTTTCTTTTATCAAAATGACTTAGTCTGCTTCTTTGATTTAAAGTTTGGAAATCTGGTAAGTACTGTAGTGCAAATGATCTCATGTTAAGCATTGCCGAAATATCTCGTTTATAGATCAGTACTACATAATTAAAGAGACGGGCTTAGTCAGTTAAATATTGTTATGCATGCGTCTCGTACATTATTGTTTAAATTAACAACGCGTCTTCAGTTAAGTATTTTGCTGTAGTTTCTTGCGCTACTTAACTTTGACTTAGTGGAGTCGTAAAATTACTGTTCGTTTTATTGTTTGCCGTGATACGGTGCGAATTCGTCTGCGTGGTTAGCCTCCGGCTTCGGTTGATTCAGACAGGGAATAATAAAGTTGGGTCATGGATGTCATTTGTAAAATCGCCATTCAAAATTAGTGTACTTGCACATAAAAAAACAGTTACCCATGTTATACTTCATATTTTATATTGCCATTCTTATACTTTGTTTTAAATGCATATTAGTTATTTTTGACATGAAAGTAATGCTCAATATGACTTATTACTGTTTTTGTCACTGCATTTATCGTATATTGAGTTAGTTTCAAAGATAAATCCTACCCACCTTCTTTAGGTAAGCAATAAAGCGGTGCCTTCCTATCATTGTCTAAAAGTATGGATGGTCTGGAGGGTTTCATAATTTTGGCAGGAATTTCTTAATGTTCTAGGACAGGGGTGGTGAATTCCAGACCACAGTGGCTACAGGTTTTAATTTTAACCCTTTTCCTAATCGGTGACCAGTTCTCACTGCTAATTAACTTTTCCCCCATCACTTTAATAGCCCTGTTAGAAGAGTTCAGCCCTCTGAATTGATTCCTTTCTTCATTACAGAAATGAGGTTCGAAACGAGCTAACAGATGACCAGCTAAACTGGGGCTTCAAACTTCAACCAATTTCACTCCAATCACTTTCTTAATGAGAAGCCAGTTCTTGCTGTTAATTAAACCCTTTATTTAATTCCATGGCTTGTTGCTGCTCTCATTCTGCCACAGCACACATTTCGAAAACTGTAGTTTTTCTGTTCTTTCTAAGAGCACCGTCAAAATGTTTTGGTGACCTGAGAGATCAACCTTGCCAAGACCATCACCTCTCTTTAATTTCAGATATTGTGTAATGGGCACAATGGGAGCTGGTCATGTGGTGGCTTGTTTTGTGTCTCATTATTGTTTGGCGTCTAATTACAGAAAAAGGAACAACTATGGGGCCCTGAGTCAAGTTAATTAAAAGAAGTAATCAGCAGCAAAAACTGGTCACTAATTAAGAAGATGGTAAGAATGAAAACCTGCTGCCACAGCGACTCTCGAGGCCTGGAGTTCGCCACCCCTGTTCTAGGATAAAGACGATGGGCCTTCACTTAAACCAAGACAACAATACCATTCAGCAAAGAAGCACGTCTTATCGAACATGCTGAACAGTCTGTGAATTTGGCAGAGAAAGGGTGTTAAGTTTGCCTTAGTTTAGTTTTGAACATGAGTACCTGGAAAGCAATGATGATTTTGTTTTTGGCAGAAATTTTCTTCTTCTTGTAAGCCATGGTTCCCCAGTTCCGATCCTAGAGTTAGTGACCTGTTTTTGCTGCTAATTCACTTCTTTTGAATTAATTCAAATTGACTTTCTCTTGAAGACTCGGACATCTTGATTGTTTCATTTTCCTTAATTAGCAGCCAAACAATATTGAGATACAAAAAAAGGTCAAAACATGACCAGCAAATTTTGTCCATCGTACAAGATCTGAAAATAAAGAAAGATGAAGGTCCTAGGAGTGTTGATCTGCTCAGGTCCCCAAAACAGTAGTGCTCTTAGAAAAGAGAAAATTGGCAATTTCAGAAATGTCTGCTATTGCACAATGACAGCAGCAACAAGCCATGGAACTGAACAACAAGAATCGGGGCCTAATTAAGCAACTGGTTGTAGTGAAACTAGTTGGAGTTTGAGGCCCTGACTTAGTTGGGCTTTTGTTGGCCCACTCACCTCGCATTTCAGTTCTGTTTGGGTACCATTTAAGGAAAGAAATGAAGTAAGTTCAGGGGAACAGATCTTAAAAAATCAAGGAAAACTGTTTCAAAAGACGTTAATTAGCAGTAAAAAGAAAAGGGTTAGATTGAAAACCTGAGACCACTGTTGCCCTCCAGGATTGGAGTTGGGGACCTCTTTTGTAAGGTGATGTTTAAACTGTTATGGAAAAAAAGGATAAGGTCATTGCATGAACATCATATTACGTTAAGTACAGTGAAAGTTACTTTTGGGGCCAGAGTTAAATAAGTCTTTCTATTTTTAAGTTCATGTCATCTGTGTCATCAGTTCACTTTATGTGAGTAATGTAACAAACTATAAAAAGAGTTTTATTATACCAAGTTGTTTTTTTTTTCTTCCCTTTGATTGTTAAGCATTTTTAATTTAAGCAGCAAGTTTTGGGAATTTTAATCTGGTCTCGCTTTCTCCTGGTGGAGTTACTTGTATTTCTGCTTCTTCGCATGCCTTTATATTAATTCACTAAGTCATGTTATCAGGCTCCAGTACTGCCCAGGGATTTCCTGTTGTACTTTTAATGGGACCATCTGTGAGAATATTTAAGCATTGATTGGACAGCATTTGCCTGTTAGTTGGGTTATTCAAATCTCCATCTATAGGAAAATCAAGTTTATTTCTGTTTAAACTTGTTTGTTTTACTGGTGATTTACTAGCGTTCTAGAGCAGAAAAAATGTTTTTGCAGTGGCCTCCAGTAACATATATATATAATTCACTAAGGCAAGACACCCATGGAAAGCACGCCAGAAGGGGCGTGGATTCGCCAAGCCGCCGACAAGTAAGACACCTATGGGGCACGCAGGGAGGAGCCATGCCCACCAACTCCGAGACCATTGGATACGACGATAACTCGCAAAGCCACACCCACCAACTCAGATGCGACGACACAGACAGAACAGCGTCATTTATATTCGTCTGTCGTAGAGGCCTCATGTACCTCCGAGCCACCTTGACTGTTCATAGAGGCATGTTTCTTGCGGAGGTGAGTCGCCAAATGCAGCGTGTAAAACGGTTTGCGAGGGGCATCCCATAGGATCCTTAAAACAATCCTTTACAACTGAGGTTAAAACACAATGAAGTAAGCAGTCTTTAAAAACTGAGTTTTGATTCTGACGCATGACCGTGTGCACCATACCAAACTGTTTTACGCTACATACAGCAATTCACATCGCGACAAACATGCGTCTTCTTCACTCACGGACAATTATATGTTGCTCTCTCCAGAGTTCCATCTTTTCATTCACTTTCTGTTGTATCCTCAAACCCTCCCTTTTTAGACAACTGTGTCTTTCCAGAAGTGTTCAACCATCAATAATTATGCAGCGTTTGTTATGCCGCGGGTTCACTAGTGTGTTGTATTTTGCTCTCTCCAGAGTTCCATCTTTTCATTCACTTACTGTTTTTATTCTCACACCAATCCGTTTTAGACAACCGTGTCTTTCCAGAAGTGTTTAGCATTCAATTAATAATAATGCATGAGATTGAGCGTGTGTCTACCCGGCGCAGAGGCGTGGGTAAGCCGTTGAACCCCATTCGGGCTGCAAACCGTGGAGTTCCCACTAAGTGCGACTCATACGCTCCCACTGGTTACGTCCCTACCCTTTGTACACACCCCTCTCCCACCTCGCTACTACCGTGGTCGGGTGTCTTGGTGGATTATATATAGAAAAGCATCCAAAACCACACAGAGCAATGAAACATCTACATGAGTCACAGGTGCATCTGGACTGTGTAAAGACAACGACTCAAGTGACGAGTTGGAGGTGGGCACATGAGCGGGCAGTGCATACTGAACAAGAAATCAGCAGACTAGCATGACGGAGGGAGCTGAATAGACGTCCTTCTCCTCTCCTCCCATTCCACACTCCGCGCCTGGGCACAGTGCACTTCCATCCCTCCGTCTGGCAGGAGAAGGTGCGATGGCGATCCGCCAGTTTTCAGTCACAGACGATTGTGTGTTTGTTCGTTCCGTGCATTGTTACAATGTTGCTTTTCTTGCTGATTTTATTACATTACCGATTTTTCAAATGTTAATTTTCTCCCTGTGCTTAAAAATCATTCAAAAACCGGCCTGATTATGCGGCGTATGGTACGCCGCGGGTTGGCTAGTTTTAAATATTGTGTTTAGAAGAGGCCAAAATATAATTTGAGAAGTACTACATTTTAATAGCTGCTGTTATGGTCAGGTGACTGTAATAAAGCCACATAAAAGTAATCAATAAGGTAATGAGAGTAACTGGTCTGGTAATTGTGCAACTGTTGCACTCAGAAAACTGGGTATTGCCTAGCCTAGTCACTCTCTTAAGTGAAGTACACAGAATCTCTCAGTGTCTGCATGGTTGTTTCTCGTAGTAGTCCATTTTCCCCTTTATCCCAAAGTGTTGCATTTTGGGTTAATTGGTGACTCTAAATTGGCCAGGTTTGAGTAGATACGCCCTGGCAGGATGTCAAGTGCCGGGTCTTATATTTTGTTAAAAACTGTTGGTTTGGGTTTGGTCCCTCGTAACTATAATTTTGGATTATGCAGGTTTAGAAAATAGCTGGATTGTCCAGCAAAACTGGTGCTTCATATTTACCATACTGAAAAGCATACATGCTGGAGCTGTTTGTAGTTTCTCCCATCGGTTGCTTTAATGTTTATCTTTTTATCTCCATATTTTTGGTTTTATTTTTAAGGGTGACTTCAGCTAAATGTAAATAATGAAATGTGCATGATCTTACTATCTACAATAATGGGTCTTTTTAATATTGGTATGTGTGTCTGTTGCCTGTTTTCACTGCTGCCTCAATATGTCCAGTATCATAATCCCAGGTGTTACATGTGTCAAGTGTGCATGTTCTCCCCTTTTCCCAGCTTGTTCAATAGGTATGCCAGTTTTCCTTCCATGTAGATTACTTGGTAATTCTAAATTGGCATAATGTGCTCAAGTGGGAAATGCCTTGTGGTTCATGCTGTCAGGGTAGGCTCTGACCCCCACAATTATGAATTGGATTAGGAAGTATGAACATTTTGTTATGCTTTTTAAATGCACTGTGAAGAAAATCCATGTTTTCTCACTACATTTCAGCACCATTGCATTTTTAGCATCCATTCATTCTGCATATTTAGTGTTTAATGTGTATGTGTATCAGGGTGCATTTAATTAAAACTGAGTCTTGATTTTTAGCAAATAGCTTCCAACAGCTATCATTGCTGCAGCTATTAAATAAACTTGAGTTTTTTATGAAGTTGATTTTTAATGTGTGCCTCTAGTACTGCCCAGGATAGGCACCGGCCTCCATGACACTACCTTAGATTAAGTGGAGTTGAGCAGGGCTGATGACTGTTTAATATGGTATCATTGTTTACTCGCTGTTGATTTTTCAGTCATTGGCAGACTCTGACTTTTAGTATTATCATAGAGTAAACTACAGGTTGAACATGTAAGAAAACAGCATTATATATCTGTCATTAATCAGAATCTGATTTAGGTTTTTTTTTGTTTTTTTTTTAATACAGACTTATCAGTTTGTCTGGTTAGTCTTGTGTTTTGTTTTCCTTCTGGAGGTAGTAGACAGTAAATCTGGACAGTTAGGAAGGCCATATGTCGTTATAATGTTAGAATGTGCATCCATACATGTGACATTGTTAAAGCAGCTTTTATTATTCAGTTTATCAAAATGAAAATATCCTCCCGACCAAAACTGAGAAGGGCCAGTGTGCCCCTCATTTTAGTTGTTTTGTATGCCAGCCACACCACCGAAGTTGTAGTACAGTGGTTGTTGTCTTAATGAAATATTTATAGTGCTGTTATTTTTAGTAATCTGAATTGAATGTTTGTTTTTTTTGTGTGTTTTATTTTCTTTCTTTCTTTCAAGAAGTCATGTAGACTGATGTGATCTCCTACACCATCTAGATCAGAATGGAGGATGAATCACCAACACTAAAACCCCGTCGAATCCAAAATCAGAATGTTGTCTACAGGCTTGAGCGACGTCGGATCTGTTCAGGTCCACCTGGAGCTCACTGGTATCGCATGCGCTGCTTCCATCAGAATATGTTCCCAAACTTCACCGTGGTCAATGTTGAAAAGCCACCATGCTTTCTGCGGAAATTCTCTCCTGACGGACGATGCTTCATTGCTTTCTCCTCTGATCAAACCTCTTTGGAAATTTACGAGTACCAAGGTTGTCAGGCAGCAGAAGACCTTCTCTGGGGCCTGGAAGGGGAGACTTTGGCCAATGGCAATGACCAGCGTTCCTTGAACATTCGTGGACGATTATTTGAGCGTTTCTTTTCCTTGATGCATGTTACAAATGTAGCTTCTAATGGAGAACATCTCAATCGAGAGTGCAGTCTCTTTACTGATGACTGTCGATATGTGATTGTGGGTTCTGCTGCTTACCTTCCTGAAGAGCCACAGCCACATTTTTTTGAGGTGTATCGAAACAATGAGTCCGTGACTCCCAATCCACGTTCACCATTGGAGGACTATTCTCTACATATTATTGACCTTCATACTGGGCGCCTTTGTGATACTCGCACATTCAAATGTGACAAAATAATATTGTCCCACAACCAGGGCCTCTACCTCTATCGCAACATACTAGCTGTTCTTTCTGTACAGCAGCAGACAATACATGTTTTCCAGGTAAATGCTTTAGAATCCTTTTATTTATAACAAGTTTTTTTCCCTTTTCTTTACATGCAGTCTGTACTCATTTGTGGATTTAATTGGATTTTCTGCAAAGCTTTTTATGTTTAAAATATTTTTCATGTTTTGTTTTTGAATAGTTTTTTTCTTGTGTTGCTCTTTGGGTACAAATGTATTTATTTATTTTTTTTAAAGTTTACACATTTAATGTAAAAGATTTCTAATTATTTGCAATAGCATTCATCTTTATTAGTATATCTTACTAACTTTTTTTTTTAAATTCATTATGACTTAAAAATCAGGGTGGCAATTGGGTACCTCTACTGGTTTACGGGTGTAGTGCCCTCGGTTTGAATCCTGTGCTTTCTTCCTGTCTCTGTGAAGTTAGCATTTCCTTTTGAGTTCTCTTGCTTTCCGCTTGCGTCCAAAAAGACATGCTTGTTAGGTTGATTGGTGATCCCACCTGGCTTCTTTTTGAGTGCTTCCCAAAGACATGCTGGTTAGGTTAATTGATAATTGTTTATATAGCGCTTTGCTCAATACTCAAAAGTGCTCCTCATAGCGAGTGGGGAGCCACTTCATCCACCTGGCTGATGTGACGGCGGCTATTCTTGCGTCAGTATGCTCACCACACAAGGTGGTGAAGTGGTAAGAGAGAGAGACAGATGATGATTAGGTGGGGCAGAATGAGTAGGCCATGGAAGACAGTTTAGCCTAGACATGGGAAAACACCCTGCTGTTTATGACGAATGCCAGCGAGTCAGGACAAAAGGTTTATGGCTCCATTTTTACAGCACAGTGTCCTCATCACTGCACTGGGATATTGGAATACACATTCAGACCACAGGTAAGTGCCCCCTGCTGAACTTGCAACCCAAGCTTTTACTAGATATTCTAGATGTTCTTCCATCCAAGTACTGGACGGCCCCGAACATGCTTAGCTTTAGGTGGATGACATCTTCTGAAGTGCATGTGGTATGGCTGATTGATTCTAGCTGACCCCATAACTATGACCATGACTTTGAGTGAGTGAGTGAGTGAGTGGGTGAGTGGCCTCTGCAGTTAACTGGAACCCTGGTCAAGGCTGTTCTTTGCCTTCCATCCTGAACTTACAGGATAGGCTTACAGATCCAACATCCTGGTTGTGGATTCTTTTTTTGTGCTCATTATTTCCATGCTTAAGTGGCATTTCTTTTTACTACTGTTTTTTTTATCCTACATTACCAAACAGTTAGTTTAACTGGTTGTTCCATATTGGCCCTGGAAGTGCCAGTTTATACTTTACGCTCAGAATGCGTACACGCATGCATCATGGCTACCAAACATTCCCAGCATTCATTTGAAACTTTCTCCGAGTATGTCTTGTGACATGCGAGTCTTGCACCCCAAAACACAAGGCTGAGTCTCGGTACTTTAGCAAAATTAACTTTATTCAGCTTGAAACATGAACAGCACAGTTATTTATTGTAGCGGGATCTACCACTCTCCTAAGCACAGGCACAGCAATCAGGCAGGGTTGTGGTCATTTCAGTGGCCAAATAATCCTGATCCCTGCATTTATAATGTTCCTTGTATCACCCATCGATGGCAAACGCTTGTACCGTGACTAGGATCTGCTTTAGCTGCAAGCCACTTCAGTGTTGGGAGCCCGTGGTTGCCCCAGCAACTGATAAAACCATTTTCCATAAATGGGGCACTTGTGCTTCGAGATATTCTTCGGCATGTCGTCCCATTGGTGAGGAGTCCCAAACGAGTTTAGAAACCTTACAGTCTTCAGAAATTATCGCGATGTGTGCATGAGTTGCCGTAGCAGCAAGAAATTGGGCCTAGTCTCTTCAATTTGGAAGTCTTTCGGTTACTATAAACGTGACATTTCTTCATCTGTTTCTCGCATACGCAATACAAATGTCGCATATTCCACCATTATAATGATAAAATATCATCTTCTGTGCTTTTTTTTTTTTTTGCTCCTGCACAACAGCATCACAATGTATGGAGGCATATTTGAGCCCAAAAAAAAGGAACACCGTGAAGAAAAAGGTCTAATTCATGATTATAGTGGAAATTATGATTAAAAACCAACACACTTGTCAATCACTAAATGCTTCTGGGGCTTCCTCCTGCACTTGTAGCTGTAGCAGGCAGTGATTGCCACACGAAATATATTAAATTGATGGTGTTCCAGCTCTCTGCACATTTAGAATCCTTAGATTTATACTTGATATCACTTTCATGATGTAATGTGTTAAAGCCACAGTGTGCTGCGGTTTCCTTCCTAGGACATGCAGGTTTGGGGATGCTAAAATGACACTAGTGTATGTGTGTGCTTGTATTTACCTTGCCATGATATGATGCCCCATCCACAAATTGTTTCTGCCTCTCGTCCGGTAGTTGCTGGAATGGGAGTGTTCCTAGATCGATTGATGTAATCATTAAACATTCATCCTTTTCAGAGGTTGCGGCAAGGTGTCCTGGGAATTTAATGGATATTTTGGGCAATTCACAACAGTGAAGCTGAACATTGTTTTCTGACCATGATGATATCTTGCACTGCCACCTGGTGGAATCCTCCAGATTTACATGAAGTGCGCGCTCAAATATAAACAGTACACTGCTTGCATAGCGGCAGCATCCTGATGCTCAAGCGTTGCATTGCGTGAATTATAAGCCTGGCCTAAAAGTGAGGAGGGTTTTTTTTTTTGTGGTTCTAAGAGGGAACCTTCCTCAGTTGCTTTCTGTCTTCTGTGCCTATTGCTGCCAGGATCAGCTCTGGCCCCCCTACTGACCTGTATCAAAGTAAAAGTTTAAACCTGTTAAGTACAAAAGTCTAGACAAGTAACATTAAAGCATTATGTGATAACTGGTATTTAAAAAGAATTTACCATGGCAAGAGATAAATTAAGACCAATTTGATTTACCGCACAAGTTAATTTTATGTCTCAGGGTACAAAAATTCAGATGTTAAAAGGACCCAGTCCTGAGTTCTGTTTCTCTAATTTAGAGATGAGAAGAATGGTTAAGAATAAAATTTGCATGAAGTACAGTCTTCATTATATTGATAATATACACAGGTTTCAGTCTGTAGTTGATGTGTTCAGTTTAGTAAGATAACTATTGCTTATTTTGAATTTGATTTAATTATGTCTACTTTAAAACCTTACATTTTTTTGCTAATTTCATAAGAATATAATATGTTTATTCTTATACTAATGGTATTAGTCATGAAAGTGAGGATTGTCCACATTCTATTTGATTAAAACACAAACAAATACACTGTCATAAATCCTTAAACTCTGTGCTGTCTTCAGACTTTCTATTTAAAAGATAATTGGACAAATTAGTTACGTTTTGTTTTCCATGGTGGTGCTATCGTTTGGATTACTGCGTCATGGAACCAGCGTCTAGCATTCGAATCCAGCACCTGGTAGTTGCCTGTGCTTGGTGTGGGATCTCCCCCATGCCCACATGGATTTTTCTCTCTCGTCATAAAAAATGTATGTGTTAGGTTAATCAGTGATTCCAAATTAAAATAGTGTGGGTTTTTGCGTGAGTGGGTCCTTTGATTGACTGGCACCTTATTCAGGGCTGGTGCTGCTAGCATAGGATTTAAAACAAATTGGGTTAAGTGGGTTTCAGGATGTTACACTGTTTTATATTGCAAAAAACATGTTAGACTTATTTATACAAGTGAATATATTAGGTACAGCAGTTATTTTGACCTTTCCATTTATTTGTGGAGACAGTGATTTATCTCTGACATCACTTAAGTAGAAAATCATTGAAGCAGTTGTATGTATATTTATTATGTATAGACCTATTTTCTTTTAGATGATTGTGTTTAGTAGATTGCAATGATTGTCTTGTGCCAATTGCTGATTTATAAGCTCTGGCTTCCTGTGACACTGCATTAGGTTAAGCAGGTTTGAAAATGAGTAGAAGAAATAACCCTATATTTCTGAAAACAAAATATGAAATCAATGTGGATTGGCATTTTCTGCAGATTAGACCTACAGAGTTAATAGCGTTAAACTAGGTTGAGCTGGTTTTTAAATAAGCAATAAGCAATGAGCACATTGCTTAATTTTTTTTGTTCTTTCCAAGGTCAAACAGCAGATGAGAATCTCATTTTATGCAATTTTGTGTGTTTGAAATAGTTGGGTTTTAGCCTTGGATTCTTCAGTAAAAGTTTGGTCACGTTTGATGCTGGCTATGTGCTTCATTTGATTTGCCTAGTGTTATGATAATATCAGATGTGATTCATTTTAATGTTAATGGATTCAGAAACTATTTGAACTGGTGGCAATTTTTATACAACAGTTTCAAGTTATGTTACTTAAGATTTCAAGTTTAGTTTTATATTAAGATATAATGTACCATAAAACAAAAGTACAAATATATGGAAAAAAAAATCTGAATTGAAAGGAAACCAGAATTGTTTACAGTTCTAGCCAGGACCCATCTTGTACAGGTGCATTTATGGCAGTGAAGGGAGCTTTCTCTTCCCCATAATAAACTATTTGATTTATTGTAGTAAAATGTAATCTATATTTTAAACATCCTGCTCTTGTTAAAACTTAATAAAAATTGAGCTATTGGATCCAGCCACTGTCAAAAACCTCCCACTGTTCCACTCCATTCGAACTAGTGTGGTGCTGAGGTGTCACCCATGGCTGTGCTCGGGTCCTAATTTGGGATCCTGACGTGGTTCTTCATGTGCTGGGTGCGGCAACGTCCAGTATCAGTGCTTGCTTCCTTCCTCTCTATTGAATGCACTGGCTTTATTAGTATGCAAATTAGATTTTTAATAGCCTAATATTTATATACAAATTAAATATATATTAAACTTTATTATATTAGAATTGTATTTTTTAAGCAGCTATTGATCTTCTCTTTCCAGATAACACCAGAGGGCATGTTCTTAGATGTCCGAACAATAGGTCGGTTCTGCTATGAGGATGACCTTCTCACCCTTTCTGCTGTATACCCTGAAGCACAATCAGAAGGTCAGACAGGCTTTTCTCGTCTTTATAAGGAGAAAACCATCAACTCTCTGAAACACAGACTTTTGGTTTACCTCTGGCGTCGTGCGGAGCAGGATGGCAGTGCCATGGCTAAGCGCAGGTTCTTTCAGTATTTTGATCAACTGAGACAACTTCGTATGTGGAAAATGCAGCTGCTGGATAAAAACCACCTTTTTGTGAAATACACAAGTGAAGATGTGGTGACTTTGCGAGTTACTGATCCCTCACAGGTATGCTTATGATGGAATTTAAATAAGCATTTGTACTTCACCTTCTGGTGCAATGTTTATTCACAAGTCTTTTGTGCAACCTTGTTTTGTGTGGTTTATTAGAGCTGAAAAATAAGACTACAATTTCCTACTTTTTCATTATAGCCCTCCTTCTTTGTGGTTTACAATATGGTGACAACAGAAGTACTGGCAGTATATGAGAACACGTCAGATGAGCTTCTTGAACTTTTTGAAAACTTTTGCGACCTCTTCCGTAATGCCACACTACATAGTGATGCTGTTCAGTTCCCATGTTCTGCCTCCAGCAACAATTTTGCACGTCAGGTGCAAAGAAGGTCAGGTCTGCCTTAGTTGAATTGCTTAATTCTGCATATTGCTGTATTTAAAATGTTAGCCCTGCCTAAGACAAGTTCAGGAAAATATGATATGATTACCATGTTAACCTGCAAGAGCTTCCAATAAAGATAGGTGAAAACCCAACTTTAACGGATAATACTTTGCATAATTGAGGTCTTTGTCTTGCATATATTTGATGATTTAAGTGGTACTTAAGTGCTTTCATGTACAGTACACTAGAAATATTTTATAGAACTAATTTCCATTTAATATGTTATTTTACATATCTTTAGCTATAATGTGTCATGTTTACTTTAAATGATAAATTAGCTGTGTATCAATGCAAAACATATTATACAATTCAACAAAAGCACCTGACAGAACCTGGCATTCTGTTTCAGCAGAACTGAATGACTGCTTACTTAAGAAAGACCAATTTTTATTCATTCAACGATTCTTGAAATTACTATGGCAAACACTTTGTTTTTTTAATTATTTGTTTCTCTTACATTTGAAGCAAAACAGTGAGTAGATATAGATGGAATTGGCATCTTTGTCATAAATATTTAGACACTTCTTACCAGGGCTGTGGAGTCGGTAGATAAATCCTTCGACTCCAACTCCTTAGTTTCCGGTACTTCTGATTCTGACTCCTCTGTATTTAATATGCTAATGTATTTAAAATGTTGATTGAAGGAAGGCAACATACACGTCATTTAACCACAGAACTACGGCTAGGAAGCTGACCCTCTGCCGTATTGGCCAGTTTAAACAAAAGAACCCCTGAACACACATCAGGCCATAGCACACACCTCTGCCTCCACCTACTGTACATCATTACACTTGTTTACACTCAGATTAACTTGTTAAACGCATTATATATGAAATAAAATGAAAATACTTTTTCTAATGTACCATAATCCAGATTACAATATGTGAATGTCAGGTTGTATAATAGCTCAGCTGAACTTCACATTGGTAGTAACACAACTATGCACTGGGCATAATTCTTACATCAGAGAAGTAGTTAATTATAGCTATTGTTTGTAAAATGAGACATTTGAACTGGCTATATATTTTTTTTTTCATTACAATTTAAATTTATTAAGAGTCAGAGTTAGTACATTTTTGCTGACTCCAGGTACCCCAAATTGTCTCCGACTCCCAACTCCACAGCCCTGCTTCTTACATAGTGATGATACAGAATACATTTTGAACAAGCCAACAAAAATTAAGTGATGTAGCTATGTTTTTGTTCTTGCCCCTTTTGTTGGGTTTATTTTATTGGTTGGCTGTTTAATTTATTTGTGAATTTGATGTTGCTGAAATTAAAAAATATATCTCTCTAACAGGTTTAAGGACACTATTGTAAATGCAAAGTATGGTGGTCATACTGAAGCGGTTAGGAGGCTTCTTGGTCAACTACCGATTAGTGCCCAGTCCTACAGCAGCAGCCCTTACCTAGACCTCTCTCTCTTTAGCTATGATGACAAGTGGGTATCTGTAATGGAGCGACCCAAGACCTGTGGTGACCATCCTATCAGGTTGTAAAAAATACTGGCAAGTAGTGTGAAACTGAAATATTGTTGTCTGCTAATGTAGATGTAATTTTAGTCCAACCTATTTATGACTGATTTCTCTGTTTTAGAAAAAATTAGCAAGTTAATTGGAGAATACATTTGGTATATTTAAGTTGATGTTACATTTTTCTCAATCATGGTGTACATTAATTTGCCATAGGAATTTGTGTATATTTTTTTGAAACTAAAATCAATGTCTGTTTTCGTTTAAAATAGGATAGGGCTTTGCTCCAAACTGGAAAAAAAGCTTTTAAGAGTTACAGATTTACTGATGTAGTATAGATTAGGCAAAGTGTAACCTGAAAGCAGATTAGGCAGTATTTTTGATTAGTTTATCAAATCAGTTTAAAGTATTTTATCCTGAGACTGACGTATCTCAGCTCAAAGTTGTAGAAAGCAGAACATTTTAATAACCTAATTTGAAATGCATTTTTTTTTCTTTTTAGGAAGCAGTTTAAACTATAGCCTTAGGTACTATAGTTGAAGTATGCTTCCATTTAGGCCATGTACTGTTAAAAGGATCTTTTAAAACTTCTAATTTTAAATCCTTTAGCATTCCCTTTATTTACAGTGATTTTTCTTCTCCCCTCTTTCCAAGGTTTTATGCCCGTGACTCTGGTCTTCTTAAGTTTAAGATCCAGGCTGGACTTTTGGGACGACCTGTCAACCACAACGTGCGCAGACTCGTAGCCTTCACTTTTCATCCGTTTGAACCCTTTGCCATCTCTGTGCAGCGCACAAATGCAGAGTATGTTGTCAATTTCCATATGCGGCACGTGAGTGTCTAAGGGATGGTTTATGTGAGTCCAGGGGAGGCTTGCAGTTTTTACTCGGGTTAAAAACTGCATAAGAAATTGCACATTCAGTGGATTATTAAAAATGTTTTAAACTCTTTAGAATGTTTATAGAAATAAGGTTAACTAAAATTTGCAGATATGAATAGATTCTGCCCAGAGACTATCAAAGGTGAAAGAAGAATGATAATGGAATTACAGATGTATTCAGGAGAGTTTATATATTCATCAGTTGTTGAATAACCTGCTTGTATGGACATTATATCAAAAAATTGAAGATAAACATCTTTTTTGCATCCTGCTCCTAATCTAAGTTGATTGAAACATTCATTGTTTGGTTTTTGTGTATAGAATCAAGGAAATATTTTATGTTATAAAATAATGGGTTTTTTTTGTTGTTTTTTTTTACATTTTTATTTTAACCCTAAACATATGTTCTGAACAAGCAAGTATTGAAATCAAGTTTATTTGTCAACTGTTTTATTAACATGTGAATAAGTAAAACTCATATAAAGTCTTTGTTATTCTTTTCAATTCTGATGTTTGTGTTTCAGGTTCCCCATAAGCGGATAACTTATCTTCTTTGTTAGCTTCATTCACTTAGAAGTTAGTTTTAGCAATATAAATCTGGAGAAAATAATGTATTTTTTTAATATACATGGTGCATAATGTTTTATTGGTATTAATTGCAATATGTTTTATATTAAACAAAACTTTTTTGAATGCAGCTGCCAGTGTTTTCCTACTACAGTTTTTTTTTTTTTAAATAAGGCTGTTATCTGTGAATTAATGTTGGTGAGTGAGCTGGTGAGTGGGTGTCTGTGGGTGGTTTTCTTTTTATCTAATTGAAATTGTAAAGCCTTTCAGTTAGTTAAAAATGCAACATTGAAGCCACAGGGACAAGAAGCCTTGCACAGCACTACAGGATGGAAAACTTCTAATGCTGGGTTTCAGAAAACAAGTAAGTAGCAGGGAAATTCTGTCTTGATTTGGATCCTTGCAAATATCTTTAAATTGTACAGTTAGACGAACTACATCTAAACATGCTGATGAAGTTATATACTCCACCTTTCTATTTTTTTTCTAGCGTAAAAATGTAGAACCCATTCTTGTAACACAATATTTCAATAATGTGTAAATTATTTGCACATTTGTTTTTTAAGAAGATGATAGCCCATTTGATTTGTAATTCTGAGCCATTTGACTTGATTTCTAACCACTGAAGTATATATAGCACATTATAACAAGACTAATAAAGTATAAAAGTAAAAACCTTAATTTGTAATGAAAATAAATAATAACCTGCAGATCATGTTGTAATTTAAAGTAAACTACAGCAAAATCGCGGAGTTCCAGATTGTAGGTTTGTATTTTCTTATCCCTTATTGCTTCAAGGTCTTCTGAGAATTCCTGTAATGAAGTCTCTGTATTATCCTGTTTACTTGAATGACTGCCGTGCATCTTTAGTACATCAGGTAAAGAGGTTAGTGCTGCTGTGTTACATCTTCAAAGGCCTGGTTTGCATCTCAACTGGGCATTGTCTTTATGGAATGCGTATGTCCTGCCTTTTTTATGTGTGTGTATGTGCATGTTTTCTAGGTGTTCCAGTTTTTTTTTTCTGCATAATAACTGTATATGTAGTAGGTTCTAAACAAACTCCTATGTGCATTGCATTCAAATATCTTTGTTAATCAAGGTCATTCATGCTTACTTTTTGTATTATTCTATGTATGTTAGTTTAATAAACCTATGAATGTTAGGTATGCAGATGCTTTGTAAAAAGAAGTAACTGTACTGTTTATACAGATCATCTCCTGTAGAAAAAGTAAGCCACTCAAAACGAATAACTTCTGTGTGTGTGTTTGTTTATAGAGTTGTAGTGTTTGTGTTTAGATTTCACCTCCCTCATAGTATATTGTTTTGAAAAGTAATTTTATTTTTTTAATCTGTGTTCTGTAAACTTGAAACTTTCTGCACATTTTGTGAGCCAAATTTTTCCTTGAATTACACACAGGCAAAATATAAAAGCAGCTCTGAGGATAGGGATCTGCACTGGCAATCGGAAGGTTGCAAGGCCCTTAACCTGCAATTGCTGAGCGCTTTGAGTAGTGACAAAAGTGCTATTTAAATGCAAAGAATTATTATTATTATTATTATTATTATTATTACTTTAGTCAGGCTATTGCATACAGAATAGTAAAATGTCTTAATGATATCTAGGGAGGGTATCTGACAGTCGTGCGTTCTTGTTTGAGCAAAAGGTGATAATATCAGAACATTACTGTCTGTCCATAAGTGAGTTTTAAGCTATATCGAGTGTACCATCTATTTTGGATATTCTTTCAAAAGTAAGAACTACTTCAATAAACTTAATTGTTCATGACAACATAACATTAACTTTTTGGAAAATGCTTACTTCAGGTTATTAAGTGGAAGGGTTATTCATTTTCACCTTTCTTGTACTCTTTTCAAAGTAGACTAAGCATACTTAGGCAGTTAAAATATAATATGATTTTGTTCATATACATTTGCAATCAAAATTTGAGAACAATTTATGAAAAATGTATATTTCATTTATTGGTGACAATCACTTTTCAAAATCGAAAGTCATAGCAGCTGTAGGTATGATTGTTCTATTAGAATATTTAATAATAACCATGGCAAAAAAGTCATTCAACAATTTTTTTTTTTTTTTTTGGGAAACTACAGTGATCAGATTTGGACAACTGTATTATAAATGCTTTTTGATGATTACAGTTTTAAAATTTAGTAGGAAGTGACATTGGCACATCTGTACCCACAGGACATGACCAGTTTCTTGCACTGCTTTGGCTTAATTTTCTTTCACTTGCCTTCCAGCTTTTTCCACAATTTAGTAATTGTACTGGGTTTCTTTGTCATAACTTTGCTACCAATGATCTTCCAGAGATTCTAATTCGGGTTCATATCAAGACCGTCCACTTCCAAGAATTACTTCACCTGTTTTGCAATGTGGCGGTGGGTATTGTCATGCATTAAAATGGCTGGCTTATTGGGTGATGCTCACAGGGATGAAACCACATGTTCCTGAAGGAGGTTCTCATTCACATTCACCTTGCCATGTAGCTATGTGAGAGGCATGACACTTGCTGCAGAGACTATTCCCCACACCATGTCACTTCTTCCTCCAAACTTCACTCACTTCCTCCCACACTTTAGGTTCAATTTTTCCCCAGTTTGATACCAAACATAATGTTTACCATGTGAACCAACTAAATTAATCTTGCTTTTGTCACCAAAATGAGCTTTTGGACCAGTTACCCTCGGGCCACAAAAAGTGCCTCTCAGCAAAAACCAGTCTAGCCTTTGTATTCTTCTTTTTGATGTTCACTGCAGAGTGGGCTTTCAGTACCACTCCCCTCAGAGAACAAGACACTGTATATTGAGACACATTTTCTGAGAGCCTCATCCCATCAGCATTCATGTGAACAACCTGACATTGCAGTGTTTCATTTCGCTTAGAGCACCTCAATCATGCAAAATGCCTACCAGTGTTGACTAATCGATTGGGATTGCCTCGTATTTAAAAATATTACTAGATTAGACCCACTAGTACAACTTGTTCTCTAATTTTGATCACTGGCCTACTTCAATTATTTTGGTTAAATCTTTTATTTTGTGATGTGGGATAAATTTTCACTTGATTAAGTATGATTACGATATGACTATTCTATTCATGTTGCGATAACATTCAATTCGGATAAGCAGTGACTCTGTAAATTACAGAAATGTAATTTCTTCTAATTTTGATAGCCAATTTATATGTTTTTGTGAAGAATTATTTATTGACTATTCCTCACTTCAGGCTACAGCTGGTTATATCTGGATTTTCTATTACACATACATGATTGACTTTTAGACATTTATTTCAAAAGCCATGTACTTTTTTTACTTTTATGTGCCTGGTACTGAAGATCATTCTATTTTAAAGCAAATATTTTTCTTCTTTTCTAAATGTTATCCTGTTTCTCTTGTAATAGTTAAAATAAAATCAAGTTCAAGCAATTGTTTTTACATGGCTGCTGTATGCTGTAATTTAATAGTCAGTCATCTGGCCATTGTAACTTATTTAATTTTGGTCAATGGTGCAGCATTTGGCCCCGTGGCTAACATTTCCAAAGCTCTTAGTTAAGTAAGGGTTATGTAGGGAAATCTTATTCACTGACCTTTACATTTGACATTTGTCTTTTTGATGAATGAGACAGTGCTGTTAAACAACATAATTTGAATTGCATGTTTAATGTATTTAGTGTTAAATGTATTACCAATTCCATGTTTGTTTTTTAATGAAATCTTTTTAATTATCTTAATCAAACAAAGGGATTAATTTAAGACGGCAAACCCTGTGATTAACTTATTAATTTTTTTAATCACTTGAGAGCCTTTAGAAATAAATGCAAATCGGCCTCCTTGCAGTGTCTCAATCATAACTCTTTTTAATGTGCTAATGGCTGTTCATCTAGTGAAGTATTCAGTGAATAAAAAAGCAAAAAAAAAAAGAAAGGTATATTGAAGCAGCAACTTCTTCATGAGGTTATTTAAAGTATGTTGGTAGACATAGGTCAATCTATCTCAGTTTGATACCTAAAAAGTAAATGTTTAGAATAGATACTGTGAACTGGAGAAACCTCCCCCTTATTCAATGAAAGGAGTATCTGTAGTTTTAATGGTGTGCTGGACAATTAGCATTTGTTTATCTATGTATCTTTAAAAAATATATACACACATAATTTCAGTAAAATATTTTACAAGTGCATCTTTGCATTTTTTTTTTAGTCTTTACCTTAAACTCAAGTGGTTTGTGATTTTTCTAATAATGTACAATTTGCTGATCATTTTAATGCGACAAAGATGCACATTGTTTTAGTTTTGTGGATGAATCGTGGAAATGTTCAAATATTTACCTTTAAAACAATTGATTTAATGAGTAGCTTTGCTGCAGTAAGACCCTTGTTAATGTCAGACACATTCTAGGACAGCAGGTGCTTTGGATTAACAGTACCTGGCAACCTTAATTGCAGGAGCTAATGACAGTCATGTGAAATACAAGGAGAAGAACATAAACGAGAACAGTTCCCTCCTGAGAATGATGATTCAAATTTCAGGATTGTGCGAAAAAAGCATGATCGTACTGTACCATACATAACTTGGTAAATGTAGCTGTAATTAATACTTGACATTAATGGACAGATTACAGAGGTGAGATTTCCAGTCAGTGTTTGTGGAATTTTGCATTTTCTGCCAAAGTGTATTTTTGACGGATTGTCCAGTGACCTCCCACATGCCAAAGATTTACATTTTTGACTAATTGACAACTCTAAATTGTAGTGGCTAAGGAGTCCCATCAAATCACTTGACCTGTCTATTTCTATGTTAGAAACCCAACGTAAAACATGTGACACGTTTCTAAATTTGTAAAGTGTCTTGCCATGGTGTTTACTAATACAAGATGCTGTTAAAAAAAATATTTCAGCCTTTTAATAGAAACGTGTATGCAGTGCTATGTCCTGTAGTCCCATCCAGGGCTGGCCCCTGCCTTGTTACTGCATTAGGTTGACTGTAGTCTGTGTGAGCCAGTTTTAAAACGGGGAGATTCAGAAAATAAATTGAAGAATTGATAAGGAATATTGTTAGGTTTGTATTAGCCTAATCAGAAATTTGTCATTTCTGTGTTTTTATCCCAGAGAGCTTTATATTTCTCAAAGTTGTGTATATTAGGTTAATTGTTGATTCAGAGTTGGCCCGATGTGGTTGTGTTAATGGGTGCACTCTTCTGTGTACCTCATTCTACCTTTGACATTTGTCAAGGACATAATGGGTTTAGATAAAGAATTTGTGTCATCTTATGTCTTACAAACAAGAGGCATCCGATTTTAAAATTCTAGGTTGTCAACTGTTGTAAGGGAGGAAAATTTATTAAATTGCCAAATATGTTACTGAAATAAATATGCAAATAGACTATTTGCAAGGGATACAAAAATTAGACCCACTTAATTCTTTCTAAATGCTGCAGGCAGCTGTCTGATGATCTGCTCTCTGATGACTTTAATTTTAGCTGAATAAAAGATCAGCACAAGCTTAAGCTGAACAGAAGACCCTCCTTGTTGCCTTATCAGCTGAGCACGAGCTACAATCCAGTGCTATAGCCTAAAGGCAAAAATTAAATTTAAAAGGTCATCAGAGAGCAAGACAGAATTTTGTATTTCTCGCTCTCTCGTTTTATTTTTATAATAATGAATACTACACCAAGGCTTACATTACCGATATCAGCATAATGTTGATCCCTGAATCTGTTCTATCTCAATGCTTGGAGTGAAGCACCCTTCTGACATGGATAGTTATAAATTGAAAATAAATGTTTGATGTACTTTAGCAAACAAGCTGTTAAATTGAGTCATACTAATAAATGTCATGACCTTGTGTTCTGTGCTTTATTTCATTATTTCTAAAATGAGGCTACAGTAATGCATGCTGGGGTCTAGCGTATTCATGTGAACAGTTGAGAAAAGGACAGCATTGTGGGTTTTTTTTTTAAGTTTTAAAATATGTCTACAACAGTATAAAGTGTTTTACAAAGTTTCATTTTCCTGAGCGTTTTTGCTCAGTCTTGTGGGGAATAAAATGTCAATCATGTTGGTTGTGAGAGAGTTAACGTGTGGGGTGTCTCATTGACTTGTTAACTTGCAGAGACATACATGTGTTACTGTAAATGACAACTGTCATTAGAGTGCCAGAATGCATATGAAGCAGTCTTGTCTTCTTGTCCTAATCTATTTATAGACTATTTATATTCTGCTAAAGAGTCCAGCGTTTCGTTAGGTAAACATTTATTGATAATGACTTTTTGCTGCAGAATAAAGCTTCATAAATATTGAAGGCACTTTAGTAGATCAGGAACACGAAGAGTTGTTTACTTTCCATATGTTTAGGGAGTTGGGATTCGACCTCAGTGGGTTTGGTAGATCCAGCAAAAAAAAACCAGCAAAAGCAAGCAGTATGTGTGGGTTTTTTTTTTTGTTTTTTAATAGTAGAATCTGAGCATTTGAGGATCATTATTCTTCTCAACAGTGTGTACTGTCTTGTCACAGAGCTAGTGACTAAAAAACAAGAAGAATGAATGTAGAACACTCATTGTTGGTGAGGTAGTCTTTAATGTACAAAGTGGCCCTCTCCTCTTGAATCAGATGTTTATGGCCTGTTGTCATCCTTTCTGGAATCGTCTAAATTTAGGGACTTTAAGGGTGAAAGTCCTGTCAGGATCATATGTTCCTCAGGTCAATTAGCTGACTTCATACAACACTGAGCACAGGAAGTTCTTAAATCATGCTGCTCAAGCAATTCCTTAATAATTCCTTCTATTAATTTACCTCTGATGCATGTTAAGCGTTCTTGCCTATGGTGACTTGGATATGCCCAATCAACCTTATAATGGGATAATATTTGTTGTTTTCCAGCCCTTACGAATTCCCCAAATGTGCAGTGACTTTTGAAAAATATGTGTCAAGGGTTTATATACAGTATGTACTTGCCAACCTCCTTAAGCACTCAAAGGTAAAAGTTATGTGGTCCTGGTGATTTGTTAGATCTCATCTTATTTAATCTGTGCAGCACTTCTCCCTCTACAGTTTCTCAATCACTCAGTACCTCCTTGGAAGCATATCGACTTTATCATGTGTGATGATTTCAGAAAAATGCAAGATTAGAGCATTTGCCATTTCACTGTCTGTATATTTTAAACCACTCAGTGCTTCTAATACAGTTTACCTCCTACTTTAACTGTTCTTTCACTATTAAAATATTGAAAAAATCTGTTTGGTTCTTCTTTTTGCAATGTTCCTTTCTAACTGCTAGTTTTTCTCATATCCTTCTTAGTGGTTACCTCGTACTCTCATATGCCCCACGATTTACATTGGAGTTACCAGTCTTATGGCTGTTTTTTCCTTTGCAGCTTCTTTTTTCTCTCCTCATTATCCATTGCAGAGTTATTCATTTATACATATAAAGGTGAGTTAGAATCCGAGAGTCTGTGTTTGTGGAGGGATGGAGAGTTAAGGCGGGTGGGGGAGTCACGTCATCATCTCCCCTCCCATTCACCTCATTTCATTCACTTCATTTCGCTCCCAGCTGAGATCCGCAGCTGACGCGGTCTTACCGTTCTTTTTCCTTAGTGTTTAGTCCTCTCTCCTTTACTGATTTACTGTTTGCTAGATGCAGTACTTACTGAATAGTATTTTTTCCTTTAGTGTTTCTACTTAGTGTTTAGTAGACGCGGTTTGCCGGTGTTCCTGGCGGTGTTGCAGTTTACTGTTACTTTCTACTTCGTTTTTGTACTTAAGTGTTTAGTAGATTTTTACTTTATCTCATTTACTGTTGTTTTTTTTACTGTTGTTCCTGGCGGTGTTGCCCTTTTTTACTTTAGCTCATTTAGTGTTTGGTAGACTTTTACTTTATCTCGTTTACTGTTGTTCCCGGTGGTGTTGCCGTTTTTCCCGTTTCTATATTTTATGTAGCATGTTCACGAATTAGTGAGAGAAAAAAATTTATATATTTTGGCTCCAGGAGGACAAACCAAAAATGTATATAAAGAAGCTCTCTAAGTCGCATGTAGATACATAATTATTCCAACTACAGCGACTGTAGCGAAGCGCACGAGGTCTGCTAGTTTCAAATAATTTCCAAATTTTTATATGTAAAACGTTTTCAGACCTCTTCCACTGCTGTTCGATAAGCTTTACAGTGTGGAGACTGTCTCACTTTACCCCTTTAAGACTCACTTCTGCTCAAAATGAGCTCTTTTAAAAATTAAATTTAACAGTTTAGTTTTTGCATCTGTGCTCTGCCAAAACACCGAGAAGTATATTATATTATGGTCACTTGACTTAAGTGGTTCAAGCACCTCTTCACCCTCAATTCTAACTTAATTGTTACAAAATCTAGACGGGCTTTTCCACTCGTTGGTGTCTTGACATACTGTTATAAAAACAGTCACAGATTTGATCTAAAACTTCTACTCCTGTACTCTTCTACTCTATATGTAAAGATAGCCCAGTGGGTAATTAAAGGCCATCATAGCTATAACATATTCAGCTAAACCTGACTTTTAATATTAAAACTACTTTTGAGGGTTCTATAAGAGTGAAGAAGAGTGAATGCCAGAGCATTTAAATTTTAGGTATAAATAGCTTTGTTAATAAAATGTGTTTGGTTTTGGTTTTGCGGGTGTTCTTCAAAATATCTTGATCACTCTGTGCTCAGTGCTACAGCGTGCTATTCTGCTGTTGTATTTTCATGAGCACAAAGTACACTGCAATTCTTATTTATATGTCTCACTAACATGTAAGGATTCCACTCTCTGGCACCATGATGTGTAAGAATGTATTAAAATAGGCAACTTCATTTTATTTAACAGACACTACTAATACTGCTGCTGCTACATCAGTATTGGTCATGTTAGCCTCTCGAGCTGCCCAGTTTACTACTAGAGACTTGATTAATCTTACTGGGCTGCGGTAGCTAATTTGATTTTTTAGTTATTTATATTTCAAAGAGATAAAGTGTACACGTCAGCAGCATAAGACAAAAATGATACAAGTGGTAGATCTGTCTTGCTTGTCTATGAATTTTAATAAATACATTTGAGATACCCAAAGCTGTCATCAAAGAATTTAATAGAATAACAAGATATCAAGGAGTGTATATCAGACCCTGCATTATCTAATTGTAAAGTACTGTCCTTGAGGCAACAGAATCGAAAGGGCAAGGGTAAAGGTCAAAATGAAATGGCATATGTGTGTATAAGTGCTACCTGTGAGGTAGTCGACTCTCCAGAGAGACGTCACAGTCCACACCAGTGTGTAGGGCTACAAAATGACTGCTTGGGTGCACATCAGTCTTTATCCAGTTTACAGAAATCTTCCATCAAGCAGTCAAGAACAACATATCAACTGAATTTTCAACAACGGCGAATCTCTTTGTGTTATCTTTTGAGAGGATGATTTTCTCTTTTGCCCTACAGATGGACTTCCCATGTCTGCCTCTTGTGATAGTGACACTGCCCTTTCTTTCATTGCTCACTACTACTGACACGTGAATATGCACTACCATAATATACAGTATGGGCCACCCTATCCCCCGGCTCTGAGCTAACCCAAGGCCACAGTCAAAATCCAAGGTTCTCCAGTGACCATACATCTGGGACGATGAGCTTTAGCAGCTGGGAGGCGTGTCGGAAATGCCCTCCAAGTGTTGTGTCTGCACCCCACTCCAGGTGCCACACATGTGGCTGGTTTTTATAGCCATTTTCTCCAGATATTTTCTCCCCCTCAGACAACCTTGGCCACCTGAGAAGCACGACTCTCTGAGGTTTAGACCCTGAAGTCGAAACAATATGTACTTTGTGTGTGTGTGTGTGCGCGTGCAGAGAGAGGATGTGTTATGTGGTAGGTAGCCATCCATATAATCAGATTGCTTTTCAGATCTATGAATATAATACTCCAATCTTTACCCTGTCAAATAAGCGAAGCAGCCACCATGGTGCAATATCAGAGGCTTGACCTCCGGTGCTGACGTCCGAGTTTCACTCTACGTTAGGGGAAGCAAAAAGTTTATACGCCTGAAGAGCCCCAATCAGGGTGAAACACGTGTTGTATACTCTTTGTATAATTTGGCAGGTACTGTATAATATTTGTGTGTGTGTGTATATACAGTATGTATGTATATATGCATATATGTACACTGTAAAAAAAAAGTTAAATTTAAGGTAAAAAAAACTGGCAGCTGGGGTCGCCAGGATTTTACCGTAAAAAAGAAGGTAACAATATTTTTTGGTCTACAGTACACTTAAAAAAATAATGTTTAATTTACGGTAAAATACTGGTAGCTGGGTTGCCAAAATTTTACTGTAGTAGATAAGGTGACAATATTTTTACATTTACAGTATAATTTTGTAGTAAAAACTATTTGGTCTTTGCAACAAACTCCAACAGAAGGGAATGTTTAACCATAACCAGAAATTCATGTTGTGTAATAAATATGACAATCAATAAACAATATGTACTGGCAGGGTCAAATCCTAGTACATAGTTTGCATCAGTTAGTTAACATCAAACTGTAGCAAACATGTGCCATTTAATTAGACACATTGAAAACAATTCAATGTTCAAATTAGTTACAGCGCTTGCCTGGTAGGGAAGTAAAGTTTTCTCTTTTGTGGTGTATGGTGTCCTACGTATCGAATACAACTCACCATAAATCAGCTTCCATAACCTCAAAAATCCTTCAGCATGTGGGGAAAAACAAGTCTGCTAACTTACATGTAGGTTAAGTTTTTTTCCCTCCTATTCAAAGGTATGCGGTTCACCAGGAACGATATTGTAAAAAGGGGCGTGTCCTTATGCAAATATCGTAGCCGGTTTTACTGAAACAGTGGTTTACCGTTTTAAATTTTACGGTTGTTTACCTTCGTTATTTAACAGTTTTACACTGTAAAATTAACAGTTTTTTTCAGTATAACTGTAATGCATCAATAAATGGTATTTAGCATATTTTGATGGTAGAAAAATATTGATTTTACAGAACTTGGCTGTAAAAAATAATTAAATTTATTGTTAAAGATATACAGGTAATTTTCAGTAGAACATAAGGTAACTTTCCTTTTTTTCAGAAAAGGTCTTTTACCTTCACCATTTACAGTATTTGTACCGTTAAATTTACTGACATTTTTTACAGTCTACTGTATGTATGTATGTTGTGTGTGTGTGTGTGTGTGTGTGTGTGTATATATGTGTATATATATATATATATATATATATATATATATATATATATATATATATATATATATGTGTGTATATATATATATATATAAAATCATTATGTAGTACATCATATAGTCATTTTTATTTTATTGACAAGTATAAATTTGGTTTGTGAGTGTACATTGTTGGGATGGTATGCCAAAAAAAAACAAACTGATTCTTAAATTTCATAAATTACTTTGACTTTTATTTCATTGCAGACCATATGAGCCCAAGATATTTAATGTTTTATCTGGTCAACTTCATTTCATTTGTTAATATACATCCATTCCTTCATTTCAGGCCTGCAACACATTCCAAAAAAAGTTGGGCCAGGGGTCAAATTAGGGCCAGTAATGAAGTAAAATAATTAAATAATATGGTTTGAAACGGATGATGTCAACATGTGATTGTAATCATGATTTGTTACAAAAGCAGTATCCATGAAAGGCTGAGTCTTTGAGAAGCGACGATGGGCAGAGGATCTCCAGTTTGACAACAAATGTGTGAGAAAATTATTGAAATTTTTAAAGATAATGTTTGTCAAAGAAAAACTGGAAGGGATTTACATATTTCTCCGTCTACAGTACATAATATCATTAAACAATTCAAAGGATTTCAGTGCATAAAAAGCAAGGGCGCAAGCCTAAGCTGAACACTCGTGATCTCCGATCCCTTAAACCAGGGATTCCCAAACTCGGTCCTGGGGGGCTCACTATGGCTGCAGGGTTTTGTTCCAACCAGCTTCTGATTTTAATTGGACTCCTGGGCTAATCAAGTGATGTGTTGTTTCCTAAGTTCTGTGTTTTGGGAACAATGTAAAAATTAGAAAACTACAGTGGTGTGAAAAACTATTTGCCCCCTTCCTGATTTCTTATTCTTTTGCATGTTTGTCACACTAAATGTTTCTGATCATCAAACACATTTAACCATTAGTCAAATATAACACAAGTAAACACAAAATGCAGTTTTTAAATGATGGTTTTTATTATTTAGGAGAAAAAAATCCAAACCTACATGGCCCTGTGTGAAAAAGTAATTGCCCCCTGAACCTAATAACTGGTTGGGCCACCCTTAGCAGCAATAACTGCAATCAAGCGCTTGTGATAACTTGCAATGAGTCTTTTACAGCGCTCTGGAGGAATTTTGGCCCACTCATCTTTGCAGAATTGTTGTAATTCAGCTTTATTTGAAGGTTTTCTAGCATGCACTGCCTTTTTAAGGTCATGCCATAGCATCTCAATTGGATTCAGGTCAGGACTTTGACTAGGCCACTCCAAAGTCTTCATTTTGTTTTTCTTCAGCCATTCAGAGGTGGATTTGCTGGTGTGTTTTGGGTCATTGTCCTGTTGCAGCACCCAAGATCGCTTCAGCTTGAGTTGACGAACAGATGGCCGGACATTCTCCTTCAGGATTTTTGGTAGACAGTAGAATTCATGGTTCCATCTATCACAGCAAGCCTTCCAGGTCCTGAAGCAGCAAAACAACCCCAGACCATCACACTACCACCACCATATTTTACTGTTGGTATGATGTTCTTTTTCTGAAATGCTGTGTTCCTTTTACGCCAGATGTAACGGGACATTTGCCTTCCAAAAGTTCAACTTTTGTCTCATCAGTCCACAAGGTATTTTCCCAAAAGTCTTGGCAATCATTGAGATGTTTCTTAGCAAAACTGAGACGTCCCTAATGTTCTTTTTGCTTAACAGTGGTTTGCGTCTTGGAAATCTGCCACGCAGGCCGTCTCTTTCTTATGGTGGAGTCATGAACACTGACCTTAATTAAGGCAAGTGAGGCCTGCAGTTCTTTAGACGTTGTCCTGGGGTCTTTTGTGACCTCTCAGATGAGTCGTCTCTGCGCTCTTGGGGTAATTTTGGTCGGCCGGCCACTCCTGGGAAGGTTCACCACTGTTCCATGTTTTTGCCATTTGTGGATAATGGCTCTCACTGTGGTTCGCTGGAGTCCCAAAGCTTTAGAAATGGCTTTATAACCTTTACCAGACTGATAGATCTCAATTACTTCTGTTCTCATTTGTTCCTGAATTTCTTTGGATCTTGGCATGATGTCTAGCTTTTGAGGTGCTTTTGGTCTACTTCTCTGTGTCAGGCAGCTCCTATTTAAGTGATTTCTTGATTGAAACAGGTGTGGCAGTAATCAGGCCTGGGGGTGGCTACGGAAATTGAACTCAGATGTGATACACCACAGTTAGGTTATTTTTGAACAAGGGGGCAATTACTTTTTCACACAGGGCCATGTAGGTTTGGATTTTTTCTCCCTAAATAATAAAACCATCATTTAAAAACTGCATTTTGTGTTTACTTGTGTTATATTTGACTAATGGTTAAATGTGTTTGATGATCAGAAACATTTTGTGTGACAAACATGCAAAAGAATAAGAAATCAGGAAGGGGGCAAATAGTTTTTCACACCACTGTAAGTTTAGTAAATATAAATAAATGTACCAAGCAGGTATATGGGAATAATGTATTTTTTCTTTTTTAATAATTTTTTCATGTTGATTTTCATTCTACTTTTCTAGGTGTTCTAATTGTTTAATTAATCAATTATTTACTAATTAGCGGGTCTGATGCTAAAGTAGTTGCAGCCTTTGATTATTCAGTGTTGTTTTCCAGCGTGTCTGCTCTGCTCACTTTTAATTGTCATTAATAAGATACAACGAAGGGGGAAAACAGCACAGAGAAAGGGCAAAATAGAATGAAATCAAGAAAAGAGAATTAAGCATTTAATTCTATGCTAAAATCAGAAATATTTCTAAATGTCTTATAAATGTAAAAATCATGCCGCTCTGCTTTTCTGAATGTAGAATAAAAGAAAAATACATTTTTATTTCAAATTTAAATTTGCAAGCATATAATCGCAACAAATGCATTATAACTAAAATTAAAATAAAACATGTCTAAGGCATAGATCTAATGACTAATATGTGCCTGCTTTAAAGTACACAGCCTGTCCAGGTTTGGTTTGATATTTGAGATTAGAGACACTCTGAGCTCCTTTTCTATTTGAAGTTTGTTTCTATGACGAGCGCCGCCGCTGCTGCTGCTTTTATAGTCGCAAGATTTTCAATCCAGAAAGTTCGAGACGTATCGGTATCTGTCACGAACATTCGGGTAACAGTAGATCAGGTGATAATGCGGCGTGATTGCACCACATTGGCAGCGTAGCCAATATTGCCAAATTGAGTTAAATAATTTACTGCGTATTGGGTTATTTTCATGATACAACCAACACCGATATAATATTTGTTGGCCGAAAATACGTTCGTCTCGCGCAGATTGACTTCATTGGTGTCATCGTTTTACGAGATTTTTTTAAAATTAAAACATATTTAATTTCTTTACATAAAAAAATAAATAAGAATAAATAATTTATTCTTTGTTTTTGGGATTAGAATTACTACCAAAAAGCACACAAGGCATTTTAACAGTTATTAAAGCACTTAAAAAAAAAAAAAATAAATAAATTGCAAACATTTCATTGAAGTTAGCCGAACACATGCAGATCTTATGGAAGTAAAAATGATAAGAGACCGCAACACCGGACGAGTATCACACCTTTGTTAGTTGTACCTTGGGTTATTCTCTATATTATGCAGGGGGTGCAGAATTATTCCAGGTAGAAAAGAGGGGGCGCGAAATACGAAAGTTTGAGAACCGCTGCCTTAGACCAGCGGTTCCCAACCTTTTTTGGGTCAGAGCCCACTTTTTCAAAGAGTGATTCGATAGCGAACTATACTATATATTGAAAAACAGATTTTTATTAGAATATATTAACAATATTGGTGTATTTCTCAAAGTATGATTAAAAAAATGAATATAATATTATTAGTAAGAGGGCTGAGCTTGGTGTGATGACACTCATTTTTTGATGTTTGGTGCCATTTTTGTCATCAGCAATCTTAAGCTGCCGTATTCCACTATTGACGATCTGTTTCTTTTCGTTGTTAACAGATTGTTGACCGTAATAAATCCTCTTTTGGCTAAATATGATGACGGGAGACTTGTAGATCGTCTAATTCATGTTGCTATTAGGGAAAAGTAGTGTTTCTCCCAATGAAGTGACATGACATTTGTTGTTTGGTGAAAGTGAAGTGGCTGGCGCGTAGCGCCGGAGGATTGGTGAGCGAAATGAGCAGGGGGCAATACCACCTAGTTTTTAATAAGTAGGTCCACGTAAGTTTTCATTTGAATGTGATATGTAAGTATCGCACTGTAATTTTAGGTTTTCACTTGCTCTGTAGAAGTTCCGAAACAATTTGGTATTGATAAAAATCTCACGTGTTTATAGTAATGTTCAATGAACCTGTCAAATCATGCATAGATTCGTTGGGAACCTCAGCCTTAGACGGCACTGCATCAAGAACTGTCGCTGATATAACTAATATAGCTGATATAGCCTCATGGCCACGGGATTTCTTCGACAAACCTTTGTCATGCACTACAATATGGAGTTACTTTTACAAGTGCTACTTAAAACTTCACTATGCAAAAAAGAAGCCTTATGTTAACCTTGTCCAGAAGTGGCGTCGACTTCTCACGGCTCAAAGACACCTGGGATGGACTATCACACAGTGGAACCATATACGGTGGTCAGCCAAATCAGAATTCCAGATCTTTTTGTGGAAGGAATAGATGCCGTATGCCCCGGACCAAATCGGCATGGTATGAGGTTGCCCTTGGTAATTTTATACCTCTCTAATTGGCAGCGTTAATGCAGAAAACCACACTGAGGTTTTAGAGCAACATATGCTGCCTTCAAGATGACATCTTTGCCAGGGACGTCCTTGCAGTTTTCAAGAAGACAATGCAGTGGCTGTGGGAGAAGAATGGAGTCCTGACCAGTCCCCAGTAGAAAATGTGTGGGGAATTTTGATATGAAAAGTGCAATGATAACGACCCCGGATTGCACACCTTAATATGCGTTTGCAGACAGAATGGAACAAACTAACACCTGAAATTCTTCATTACTTGGTATCCTCCTTTAAGTGCTCTGAGGAGTTGGAATGGCGACATTACAAAGTGGTGAAGGCTTTACCTACCCTCAAGTAACATCCAATTGTCTATTATGGAAATAGTGTAAATCACTTCAGTTGTTCAGTGACCTGTCAAATGTATGGGAACTTTAACATTATTATTGTGCATTTGGTTGTTGCCTTTATTCTATGAGAGTTACGAGATCAGGATACTTTACAGCTGCTTCTTGCAGCCAAAGCACGGACGGGTTGGCTAAGTGCCTTGCTCATTTTCACACAGGAATTAAAGGAATGTATGGACTTGGACTGTATGCATTGTGTTTTATAAATGTTTATACACTCACCTAAAGGATTATTAGGAACACCATACTAATACGGTGTTTGACCCCCTTTCGCCTTCAGAACTGCCTTAATTCTACGTGGCATTGATTCAACAAGGTGCTGAAAGCATTCTTTAGAAATGTTGGCCCATATTGATAGGATAGCATCTTGCAGTTGATGGAGATTTGTGGGATGCACATCCAGGGCACGAAGCTCCAGTTCCATCACATCCCAAAGATACTCTATTGGGTTGAGATCTGGTGACTGTGGGGGCCATTTTAGTACAGTGAACTCATTGTCATGTTCAAGAAACCAATTTGAAATGATTCGAGCTTTGTGACATGGTGCATTATCCTGCTGGAAGTAGCCATCAGAGGATGGGTACATGGTGGTCATGAAGGGATGGACATGGTCAGAAACAATGCTCAGGTAGCCCGTGGCATTTAAACGATGCCCAATTGGCACTAAGGGGCCTAAAGTGTGCCAAGAAAACATCCCCCAGACCATTACACCACCACCACCAGCCTGCACAGTGGTAACAAGGCATGATGGATCCATGTTCTCATTCTGTTTACGCCAAATTCTGACTCTACCATTTGAATGTCTCAACAGAAATCGAGACTCATCAGACCAGGCAACATTTTTCCAGTCTTCAACTGTCCAATTTTGGTGAGCTCGTGCAAATTGTTGCCTCTTTTTCCTATTTGTAGTGGAGATGAGTGGTACCCGGTGGGGTCTTCTGCTGTTGTAGCCCATCCGCCTCAAGGTTGTGCGTGTTGTGGCTTCACAAATGCTTTGCTGCATACCTCGGTTGTAACGCAGTGGTTATTTAAGTCAAAGTTGCTCTTCTATCAGCTTGAATCAGTCGGCCCATTCTCCTCTGACCTCTAGCATCAACAAGGCATTTTCACCCACAGGACTGCCATACTGGATGTTTTTCCCTTTTCACACCATTCTTTTAAACCCTAGAAATGGTTGTGCGTGAAAATCCCAGTAACTGAGCAGATTGTGAAATACTCAGACCGGCCCATCTGGCACCAACAACCATGCCACGCTCAAAATTGCTTAAATCACCTTTCTTTCCCATTCTGACATTCAGTTTGGAGTTCAGGAGATTGTCTTGACCAGGACCACACCCCTAAATGCATTGAAGCAACTGCCATGTGATTAGATAATTGCATTAATGAGAAATTGAACAGGTGTTCCTAATAATCCTTTAGGTGAGTGTGTGTATATATATATATATATATATATATATATATATATATATATATATATATATATATATATATATATATATATATATATCTATATATATATATATATATATCTATATATATATATATATATATATATATATATCTATATATATATATATATATATATATATATATATATATATATATATATATATATATATATATATATATATATATATATATATATATATATATATATATATATATATATATATATATCTATATATATATATATATATATATATATATATATATATATATATATATATATATATATATATATATATATATATATATATATATATATATATATATATATATATATCTCTAGATATATATATCTATATATATATATATCTATATATATCTATATATATATCTATATATATATATATATATATATAATCTATATATATATATCTATATATATATATATCTATATATATATATATATCTATATATATATATCTATATCATATATATATCTATATATATATATATATATATATATATATCATATATAAGACGACGCTGAGCACAAGCAAGACAGAGCCCTGCCCGCCAACTCTAAGACCGTGGGATACGCTCGACAGAGCCCCACCTGCCAACTCTAACCCTCCTACTGCGTCATGGGATACACACGACAGCTGTACCCATCCTCCCGAGTCCAGCGTCGCTCTCGAGGCATGCAACAACTCGCCAAACACAGCCTCAGTCGCTTCCGTCTGTGCAAAAGTCCACATGCACCTCTGAGCCACGTTGACTTTACACCGCACGCAAGACAGAGAGCCACAATCGCCAACTCACAGAACCCCGCCCACCAACTCTAAGACCATGGGATATGCACGCATTTAGTGTATAAATGGATATAAATAATTGTATGTAAATGATTTGCCAAAATCTTTTGTATGTAAACAATACAGTTTAAAACGTTATTGTTTTTTCATCAGAAAACCTGGTTTCCACATCTACCTGTATTAGTTTTTAATTTTAGTTTAGTTTTAGTTTTTAATTAGTGTATTAATTTTAGTTTCAATGGCACTTTTACCACTCGCAATAGGATGGACGCGCTGACTTATCGTGTCGACTGGGCAACACAGTGAATGCAGCGTCTATCTATATATGTCTATGTTTTCCGTAGCCTGCTACAAGAAGGTACTCTCCCGACAATTGGCATTTGTTTCGCTCCTTGCTATTTTCGTTATACTGCGACGGTGGTTTCCTAAGCCTTTGTTATACTGAATTCCTTTCTCACTGTTTTCCATTCCTATTCTTACACCGCCGTATGCTACAGCGGGCTTCGGCTAGTTAGCTTTATTATTATTATTATAGTGCAGATTTGGCTGAGCACAATGTGCTAAGGCACAGGTGTCGCACTCTGGTCCTGGAGGGCTGCGGGTTTTCATTCTAACCATCTTCTTCATTAGTGACCAGTTTTTGCTGCTAATTAACTTGTTTTGCCTTAGTTTTAATTAACTTGACTCAGGCCCCTTAGTTGTCTCTTTTTCCGTAATTGGCAGCCAAACAATAATGAGACACAAAACGAGCTGCCACATGACCAGCTCACCAGTGCCATCACACAATATCTGAAAACCAGTAATGGCGTGCTGCACGATAACGTGCAGTGAATACACTTCACTTGAGCATTCACACTCTTTCTCTGTACATTTGCTCAGAGGTTGATGCGCTTGCTGCTTCCTGAGCAGCTCTTCTTTTTTCCACCCTAGCGGCCTGCTTCTTCTCTTCTTTCGTCAGCATCTTTTCACATTAAAACTGATTAAGTTAGTTTTTGTGTTGCAATTACTTAGTATGTTTTCTTTAATTTTTCACTTAAGCTGGCACTTAAGTCTTCAATTTGCCCCAAGAGTGATTAGCGAAGGTGGTAGGGAATGAGAACGGCGTCCATATGCATGCGCCGCACGGCCGCCCTGCTGCGTGCTGCCGAGAGTTGATTCTATTCTAAAATAAAATACAGTAATCCCTCGCTATATCGCGCTTCGACTTTCGCGGCTTCACTTTATCGCGGATTTTAAATGTAAGCACATCTAAATATATATCACAGATTTTTCGCTGGTTCGCCGCTTTGTGCGGACAATGGGTCTTTTAATTTATGGTACATGCTTCCTCAGTTTGTTTGCCCAGTTGATTTCATACAAGGGATGCTATTGGCGGATGGCTTAGAAGCTACCCAATCAGAGTGTGTATTATATATTAACTAAAACTCCTCAATGCTATAAGATATGCTTCCCGTGTGGTACTTGAGATTGTTTGCTTCTCTCTATCTTTCTCGCTCTCTCTGCCTGACGGAGGGGGTGTGAGCAGAGGGGCTGTTTGCACAGAGGACACGGACGCTCCTCTACAAAATCGATGTGCTTCTGTATACTTAAAAGCACGTATTGCTTTTTTGATTGTTTGCTTTTCTTTGCGAGCGCTCTCTCTGACATTCTCTGCTCCTGACGGCACTCCTTTGAAGATAAGATATGTTTGCATTCTTTTAATTGTGAGAAAGAACTGTCATCTCTGTCTTGTAATGGAGCACAGTTTAAACTTTTGACTAAAGGGTGTTATTTCATGTCTAGAGGGCTCTAATAATGTTAACAGGGTGGGAGAGTTTATAAGGGCTTAATATATAAAAATAACCATACAAACATATGGTTTCTACTTCGCGGAATTTCACCTATTGTGGGGGCGGGGGGTGGGGGGGGTCTGGAACGCAACCCCCACGATCGAGGAGGGATTACTGTAAAAATAAAAAGAATAATAAAAATCTTCATCCCCAAAAGCAGATAGTAGACATCACGTAGTATATGTGTACCAAATTTCAAGTCAGCAGGTGAAACGTTTTGCAAGCTACAGGTGATTTAAAATCCTGGACAGACAAACGAACAGCCATGGTAGCGTATTATATAGGAAGATTAAGAAAGGTGAAGGTCTCAGTAAGGTTGATCTGCTCAGGTCACCAAAACATTTTGATGGTGTTCTTCTAAAAAACAGAAAAATCAACAGTTTGCTGTGGCAGAATGAGAGCAGCAACAAGCCATGGAATTAAATAACAGCAAGAATTGGCTTCTCATGAAGAAATTGGTTGGAGTTTGAAATCCCAGAGTCTGTTGGCTCATTTCACGTCTCAGTTCTGTTTGGCTGCCATTTAATGAAGAACAGAATCGAGTCAGAGGACTGAATCCTGAAAAACAAGGCTTTTAAAAGGAAGGAAAAATAAGTTAATTAGCAGTGAAAACTGGACACTGATTAGGAGAAAGGGTCAGAATGAAAACCTGCAGCCACTGCGGCCCACCATGCCTGTACCCCTTGTACTAGAGGAATTTCAGATTTAGACACATTACAATGGTTTACTGCAGTGTTTCTCAACCTTTAAGTATTTGCGACCCGAGTTTTCATAACAGTTTTAATCGCTCTCCCACCCCAACATTTTTTTGAAATGTAGATGCACATTTTATACCTACTTAACTTTTATCGACATTTATCTAACTCTATATTTATTGTTCTAGTGTCAGATTGTAGTTCATTTGTTTTGGTTTTCATACTTTTGATTCTTGTTTTCTTTTTTTCACATCTTCGTGCCTCCCTTTTTGTTACTTCGCGGGCCCACCCCACAGGTTTTGAACCACTGGTTTACTGTGTGGCACAGTGGTTAGTTTATCAGCCTCACAAATTCACCATCCTGGGGTTGGGATTGCACACCCAGGGCTCGACTGTGTAGAGTTTGTGTGTCTCTCCCTGTCTCTGTGCGGGTTTGGGAAAGCTGCACAATACAACTATAAAAAGATTCTAATAGCATAGTGTTATGGTGTATAAAATCTGTACATTTTGGCTTCCATTATATTTTGTTCAAGACAAGACAACAGATGAAATTAAATTAAAGCAGGTTTTCTTCCCTTACACCTTACTTTTATAACACTTGTTCATAGCTTCATGCTAATTTGGTTTTATAGCCTGGGAAAGGATGCTGAGCTGATACCTCAGGCTATTGATGGATGGACATCTGGAACAACAATTTGCTTTATAGCCTAGGACAGGAAGAACTACTATTTCTCCGAGTACATCAAAGGTTTTGTTGTGTGGGAAAACAGACAGTGAATTAATTCATCAATCATTTGGACAGCCAGCCAATCAGGTGCATGTGTTTTGAAACCAAGGCTTGACATTTCATAATAAATATGCCTTGGTTTGGAAAGAAGAGGAGAGAAGCAAAGGGAGAAGAAAGAGAAGCAAAGGGAGAAGAAGAAAGAAGAAGAGGAACGGACGAAGACGGCCCTGGTCGTCAGAAAGGCATCATGAACATCGATTGCTAAATCAAACGCCTCCCTGGGACATTCATCCTTGTCATCTGTAACTTTTTCGTAAGCTTTTTCTAAAGACTATATATATTCAGACTTTCCTATCACTACCTATTTTCTAGTATTCTTTGTTCTTGTGGTATTATTATTATTCTTGTAATAAATACCATGCTGCTTTTAACTTTCTATGCTTTGTCTTAATGTCTAGAGTGATTGAAGTAATAAGTTAGATTTCTTTGAGCACCTGGTGACAGCCGGATTTTTGCCATTATTTCTGTGCTGCGAGGTTTATATGGCTGAGAGCGAAGAGCGCTATACTCAACAGAAGGGACAGATATGATAAAGAAGGTATTCTTGGCTGATGAATGGCCTATAGTCAAGAGTGCGGAGTCTTTGTATGTTTAAATGTATTCTTGTAGACCAAAAGTAATATTTAGGTCTGAGATATCACTAAAACATCGTATTGTTGTTCGTGCCGAAAATAAGTAAGTCTCTTGAAGCGCTGAATGACAGGCTGTTATTCCTATAGCACTTGTGTGGTTTAAAGTGCTAAGGGTTAATCAGCGTGTGTGTGTCATTCATGGAGCACTGTTGTGGTTAGGGTCTGTGTGTGTGTTTATCTGTGTGTGTGTGTGTTCATCTTAAAGTGCAACAGTAGACCAACCCGATAACGAACTTGACGAGAACATTTACCTTTGAGGAAACAGGTAAAAGGGCAAGTGGAGGGAAATACCACGATAATACACATAGTCTACTGCACTGTTTATAAAAGTAAAGTAATTGCAGGAAACGATTTAAAATTCTATAATTAGTCATTTATATACTTAACTATAAAGGCATTGCAACAGCAAGGAATCCCAAATGAAAAGTCCAGGTAATGTAATTTTACAATAAATTTACAGTTGAGTTTTCATAATTCTATAAAATCATTTACTTCATCATTTAGAGCTAAGTGTATATTTACAGCAAGCTTACAGTCTTATGTTTGTACTTTGAATAAAATGCAGTGTTTAAATAACTTAATCCATGATGTCTTGAGGAGAAGGAAGAATTGCTTTTGTCATGGTTGGTTTGTGACACATTTGCTAATTTATTGAAAACCAACCACCATAAATCAGCTTTCACAACCACACACACACACAAAAAAAAGCAAAAAAAACAAAATCTGTTTCCTTACTGTCTTAAGTTTCCAAGGAGTGAGGATCCCCCTCGAGACCCTTTGCAGCAACATGCAAATCACGTTGTTTTTTATGTCGATATTTTGCCAAGATAAAAACGCAGAAACCTTTCTGGAAAACTGCCTGAAATATGGCAGCCCGTCTAAGCCTATTTGTCTCAGGTGGACAGAACCGAGTAACGGTTAACCTGTGGTGAATGTCAGCTCATTTTAAGTTAAATCACTTAATACGAGGATGTACTGGGAAAACGGCCTTCCCGTTCTTGGAGTATTAAAAAGTGATCATTTGGGATAAAGATAATTAACTTAAGATAGGTGGATAACGGCAACAGTCCTCAAGACTAATTATGCCTGTTTGAAGGAATGAAATCTTTTGGCTTTGTGTCAAATTAAATCAAATGTTTTAGTGAGACATCCAAGAGATTTATATCAATATTTTGAGAAATGATCATATCTGCTGGCTTCATGTAGCCATTTTAAGGTAGTTATTAACTCCATGAGCTGATTTTTTGAGCCTATTGTATTAAATATTATTCTTCAATTTTTTACTCATAGTGTTTTAATGTGAAATCCCTGTGAACTGATACATTACAAAACTTATAAACTATATAAACTATTCTTGCACATTGACACTATTTCTTTATTGGTTTAAATGTAAATATACTGTTCAAGCATTTCTCTGTTTAAAATGCATTTTAACCTTAAACTGTAATATCATTTTTAATACTGTCTAAAGTAAGTATATGAATAATTTCATGTATTTTTATAAGATTTTTTTGGACACTGGATCAAAGTTAGCCTTTGTGGGAGTGTGCAGGAGTGGGCTACGTGATCCGTGTCCATGTTGCTCTGGTAGGCTTAAACCCACAGCCTTGACTGGATTAAACAGGTTTAGGAATGCCGTGCTGCTGTCTTTTCTGGAGATGGTTTATTATAAGAGTAAAAAGCAGATTTAATGGCTTACAGTGTAAAAGACATGAGACTTGAACAGACAACACTGGAGCTTAGGGTCCAACACCTCTCTTGATGAAAGAACACTGCACACCCCTGAAAAGGTGCTTTTTATATATATGTGGACTGGGACCCGGACACAGGCAGACGGACAACATAGTTCACCCAACACACGTTTATTTTGTACAATATTTTACAATGCACGAACCCCAGTGCCTCTTGCACAGATTCCCCAAAGTCCAGGCCACACTCTCAGTCACTGTGCCTCTCTCTCGACCGCCTCCCGTCCTCTTGCCAGCTCTGTCCTCTTCCACCCAACATCCACTATCGACTGAAGGGAGGCGGCCCCTTATATGGGAACCCGGATGGGCTCCAGCTGCTTCCTGGCACTCCCTCTTGGACACACCCCTGTCTGGCGGAAGTGCCGGCTGTGCACCCGGAAGCCGTCCGGGTGTCTCCTGTCTTCTTCTCCAGCACTTCCTGGTGTGGCGGAAGTGCTGGGCTCCTGGATTCCTCGGGCACCGAGGCGCCGCCTGGCGGTGGCCACGGGTCCCTACAGGGCTGGGCTTCCAAGCCCTGTACCCGAGGCCCCCAACATAACCAGGACGGATGCCCCCTCACGGTCTGGAGGAGCCCGGCCGGGGACCACAACATATATATATTGTCACAGAAGAACGGGGACCCTGCCCAGCCAGGACGCCTGGACAGTCCCTGAGTTAGACGATACCTCCCCTGGGCCACGAGAGGGCAGCCACCCAGGTCTGTTTGGGGGCCACGGGAATGGAGCTGAGACGCTCACCACTACGGGAGGATGTGGCCACCGCCAGGGGGCACCTGGACTGTTAGGGAATCCTGGATGGCAGCACTTCCACCAATCCCAGGGGCACCCAGAGTGCTTCCAGGTGCTCTCCTGACACTTCCGCCAAACCAGGAAGCGATGTCAGGTGGAGCACCTGGGGCTTATCCGGGTCATGAAAAAAGGGGCCGCCTTCCTCCAGTAAGAGAGCCAGAGTTGGGAGGAAGAGACAAAGCCTGTGAGGAGGGGAGAGGAGATCAAGAGAGGAAGAGAAAGAAGAGGAGAAAGAGAAAGGAAGAGAGTTGGTGGATGAAGGCATTGTGGTGCATATATTGTGGACTTGAACCTGGACACAGACAGACGGACATCTTATGTTCACCCAACACACCCTTTATTTACAATATTTACAATTATTGCCCTCACATGCACCCCCAGTGCCTCCAGCACCGATCCCCCAAAGTCCAGGCCACACAGTCCTTTGTGCCTCTCTCTCTTGGCCCCTTAAATAGGAACCCGGATGGGCTCCAGCTGCTCCCTGGCACTCCTCCGCAGACACGCCCCAGTGTGGCGGAAGTGCCGGCTGCACACCCAGAAGCCATCCAGGTGTCCCCTGTCGTCTTCCCCCTTCCTGGTGTGGCGGAAGTGCTGGGCTCCAGGGTTGTTCAGGCACCGGGCGCCGCTGGCGGTGGCCACGGGTCCCTACAGGGCTGAGCTTCCAAGCCCTTTACCCGTGGCCCCCAACATAACCAGGGCGGACGCCCTATATACAAATATATACACATATACATATCTACATATATATATTAGGGGTGGGACTCGATTAAAAAAATTAATCCAGTTAATTAGAGGCTGTGTAAGAATTAATCTTGATTAATCGTATGTAATCGCACACGTAAATTTGCCCCAAATCGCAAATGGTTTTTTTTTTTAATTTAAAAGGGTTTTAGTGGGCGACAGAATCAAATAATAGACATGGACATGAATATTGTAAACTTAAGCTCTTTTAATTTCTGAAAAAAAAAATGTTTTTAAACTGCATTTGAATTCAAAACAAACAAAAATATCATCCCTGGTTAAAATTGGGCAGACTTAAAAATAAAGTGGTAGTTTAAGTACTTTAAGTACATTTTCAGTATAGTATTGTCTTTAAATAATAATAACCAAAATGTCAACATCAAGTGCAGTTTTTCTTCTTAAAAAAATAAGTCAGAAACATAAAAGGTAATTTGACCAACTTAACCTTTAAACTTTTATTTTGTACATTAGGCTAAAACAGTGTGATCATTGAACATTTTGTAATGAGATGTAATTAGAATTACTAACGGTCACGGAAGTCCAATGATCCCCAGTAAGAGCCACAAAGTCCGCTTTCTGTAATGCATCTAATTTTGCTTGCTTTTCAGTGTGCACAAAACCATGCTTTTATCAAGACTTCGCTCGGGTAGTCTTTTGAAATGAAATTTTCCTCCGATCAGTCGTAGGAAGGCGCTTCATTCTGACTCTAACATTTTTGTAGCTGTGATGTGTGCATCAGTGTAATCGGTGTACCAGGAAATCATGCACTGAGAAAAGTTCCCCTTTGCTTGGAACACAAAGTGTGATTAAATGTGTTATTTTTTTAACGCGGTATGGAGTACATGCATCAAAGCTTCTCAGCTGTGCTTGTGCTAAGAAAAGGAAACATTTTAAAAATAACATAACATGATTCTGCGTTAACCGCATATTTTTTCATATGTCCCAAACCAAGGAGATGCGAGGGTAAATGAATCGGGAAGCGCGCGTACATACTCAGTGTATTATCCCCTCTCGGGAATCGAACCTCGGATGTCAGCGCTAGAGGCTTCGCGCCACAGCGTGTGGCTTGTCTATTTGAGAGTATGTAGATCGGGATATATATATATATATATATATATATATATATATATATATAATATTCACAGCGGAGAAGTAGTGTGTTAAAGAAGTTATGAAAAAGAAAAGGGAACATTTTAAAAATAACGTAACATGACTGTCAATATACAGTATTTGTTTTGTGAGTGTTACTGAGTGTTGCTGTCATCAAGGATTTGATTATCATTATTTCTTTCAATCAGGTTCGTATTTGTAGGATGTGTTGTGTTCAAGTTACATTCCGTGTTTGTCAATCGTTGTAAAGATGACAGGTTTCATTCATCGATTCGTTTCTTACTGCCTCAATAAACAGCTCATCTTCCTCTTTATCTGAGACCTGACACACTGCATGCACGTTTTTTTATTTTTCTTTTTACACTGTCTTCCTTTAGCGGGACATTGACTTTTTCCACCGTGTGCTTTGTTTCCGCAGTAGCTGCACTTATGAATATGCTTGTATGCGTCACTCGCTTCATATTTTTTTGCTGCCTTCTCAATTGCGTAAATTCGGTTTTTGTTCAGCTCTCTTTGGAACTGTTGCTTTTTGTCTGTGCACTGCGTCAGTTCACGTGAGCCACTTGGTGTTCTTGCATCGAAGGTTCCCAGCTGTGCTGGTGCCATCTCGTGTGATGTCCATGGCTGTATTTAATGTTACCTTAGTCCTGGCACTTGAAACTTTCTCTCGCAGTTTCGCTGAGTTTGTGCCAAACACCACCCTGACCATCTCATCTTCCTCTGCATAAGCACAGTCCTTCACCCGTGAATATTTAGCAGCAGTGTTTCTATTGGATTGCCGCTGACGGACAGCCTTATATGGGCAGGCACTAAATTACAAACGCCAGCGGCAGCCTGTCTATGAACTTAATTTAAACTTTAGGTTTACACTGTGCTTTGTTTCTGAAGTAGCAGCACTCATGAATATGGTTGTATATGTCAGTCGCTCGCTTCTTATTGTTTCGCTGCCTTCTCAATTACATAATGCATGTTTTCTTCAGCGCTTTTTTGAGCTCTTCCTGGTTTTCTACGTACTGCGTTGATAGTCAGTTCACATGATTACATGGGAGGCGTGATGATGTCACATGAAACTCCGCCCCCCACGGCCATCCAGCTCAACTCCATTACAGTATATGGAGAAAAATAGCTTCCAGTTATGACCATTACGTGTAGAATTTCGAAATGAAACCTGCCCAACTTTTGTAAGTAAGCTGTAAGGAATGAACCTGCCAAATTTCAGCCTTCTACCTACACGGGAAGTTGGAGAATTAGTGATGAGTCAGTCAGTGAGTGAGGGCTTTGCCTTTTATTAGTATAGATTATTCTTGTTGATTTGGTGGGCCTCTCTTGAAGTGATGTTACTGGACCAGTGCTCTACAGGGCAGAAAATTGTAGTGACCAACACAGAGTTGTAAAGAATAGTCAGTAGCCACATTGAAAGAATGCAGTCCTCTCTGCCCCTTCGTATAAACTGTAGTTTCCTTTTGTTATGAGCCCACTCCAGCCTGTTGTTGATGTGGACCCCAAGTACTTGTAGCTGTGCGCCAGCTCCACATCCACTCTCTAATTAGCAATCGGATGCAAAGTCTGTTTGATGCAGCCAAAGTCCAATAATCAGTTTCTTAGTTATACTGATGTTAAGTTGCACACTGCGACACAGTGGTGCAGTAGTAGCGCTGCTGCCTCGCAGTTAGGCGACCTGGCTTTGCTTCCTGGGTCCTCCCTGCGTGGAGTTTGCATGTTCTCCCCGTGTCTGTGTGGGTCTCCTCCGGGTGCTCTGGTTTCCTCCCTCAGTCCAAAGACATGCAGGTTAGGTGCATTGGTGATCTTAAATTTTCCCTGGTGTGTTTTTTGTGTGTTGGTGTGTGTGTGTGTGCGCGCGCGCATCCTGCCTGGGGTTTGTTTCCTGCCTTGCGCCCTGTGTTGGCTGGGATTGGCTCCAGCAGACCGCCGTGACCCTGCAGATAGGATATAACAGGTTGGATAATAGATGAATAGATGGATGAAGCTGCACACAACTCTCTCTGTAGCAAGAAAGCCAGTTTTGATATTTTTTTACCTAAAACACACGTGTGACAAGTTGATTAGTGATTCCAAATGGCTCACGTTTCAGACATTTGCATGAGTGTGCCCTCCAAAGGACTGCCGACCTGTCTATAGTTGCTTTCTGCGTTGTGTCTGATGCTGCTGTGACACTGAATTGGATTACTCAGGGTTGAGAATGTTTCCTTTACGTATGCACCACATCTAATCCATCTCATGTTTTCCATAGGATATTTATTCCAATGTTCAATATACATTTTCTGTTTCCCCTGTCTGTTTTCAAATGCTTTGAACTCTGTTATAGGGTTGCAGGAGGTCAGTGCCCATCCGAGGCAAAAAATTGAGAACCATCTGGGTGGAGCGCCAGTCTGTCGCTGCTAATCGACTTTTAATGTGATATTTATGTGTTACTAAGGTGTTTTGAAATGGTGGTCAGTGCACTTGATAGCTTTTAAATAAGATGGATAAAGGGGTCATGAGATGTTTAAAGGGGTTTGTATCTAAGAACATCAAATGACAAAATCATCAAAATGTGAGAAGTTCTTGGAGCAGTTCAGGTCCATGGGTAGGCCGGAGCCTATTCTTGCAGAGTTTGGCACAAGACAGGGACCAACCCTGGGTAGGACGCTAGTTCATTGTAAGGTCCATTCTTGGGCACACTGACACTTCTATGGGGTCAGTTTAGAACTGAAAACCGGTTTTACAAATGGTTGATGCCTTACATGAAAAGAGTTGCTTCCACAACAGTTCTACATGATGAACCAAAATGAAGTACCATATGTCTCAAGGTCATTGCGTGAGGTAGAGGCAGCTGAGTTTCCTTTGATCGGTGATCCCTTGTAGTTTTTAGACAGCAACATGCCTTGGTCCGGTGCACACCGTGATTTCACTGTCCAAGCGTTCTTCACAAACAACTAATCCATTATCACTACACAACACGCCTTCCGAACACACTTCGCATTCCTCCTAATGGTGACGTCCCAAATCGGAAAACAATTCTTCTGTGGTTGGCTAAATTTAGGCAGACTGGTGCAACACTGAACAAAAAAATCTCCACGGCCGTCCTCGGACTGTACGAACGTCTGAAAACATCCGAGCTGTAAGGGCATCAATTCTGCAGTCTCCTAGACGTTCAGTTCACACCTTAGGCATTTTCAACACGTCTTTGAGGACCTTAACTTCCATCCATACAAAATGATGGTAGTGCAAGAACTCACTGGACAAGCTGTAGAGAGTTGTGCACGAACATTGTGCAAACCGTTCATCGAGATGCCATCGTCATGTGTAGCGATGAGGCACATTTCCATTTGAATGGTTGCGTAAATAGGCAAAACTTTTTCTACTGGGCTGAAACCAACCCTTGTGAACTTCATCAGAGACCCCTGCACAGTGAGTGTGTTACAGCTTGGTGCGCCGTTGCAGAACTTGGCATTGTAGGCCCTTATTTTTTTGAGGACAAGGGAGCAACAATCACCATCACTTCAGAATGTTATATTGAAATGCTAGAGAACTTTTTGCTGCCCCAACTGGAAGAAATGGATGTGGTGGATGCCTGGTTTTAGCAGGATGGAGCAACAGCATATATGGTGCAGAGATCCATGTAAGTTTTGCGGGAGATGTTTCCAGGGAAGCTGATCTCCCTGTACGGCGATGTTGGGTGGCCTTCACGTTTATTTGATCTTCCTCCATGCAATTTCTTCTTCAAGTCGAAGGGATACACACACCAACCTCAAAACCTCGAAGCCCTCAAGGACACTATCTGCCACAAAATCGCCGCTATTCCCCTTGAAATGGCCGAACGAGTCATACGAGCGTTCAGAAATTGTCTTAAAAATAGTATATCACTAATGATGGCTAACACCTTGGAGACATCATTCTTAAAACACAGTGAAAATCATCTATTTTTGTATCCCGTTTCTGGTGTCGTAATGAATTTGTAGCGTTTTTGTAGAATAAAACGTTTGAAATGTATAATAAATGTAGCTAATTTCATGTATCTATTTGTCTGATGTCTTTTTTTCAAGGCATCTCACATCATTTGAGATACGGTCGTTGACATTTCTTTTTGTTTTTTCTAGTCGGAGCACAGGCAGGTGAAGCAACTTGCTCGTCGTCACACAGCGTCGGTTCAAGCCTGATGTAAAGCAAAATGTAAGTTATTATCATTAAATAACGTGCGTACTAGATTTCTTCACATGATTGACAATAAATCTTATCATAAATCATATTTTAGAATTAAATCCCGTCCCTGAATTGAACTGAACGGGGTTGAGAATCTTGTTCTAATATTGTGGTCATTTTCTCCTTCTTAAAGCACCCTGGTCTCTACTCTTAATGTTTTTTTCTTTTCTTTTCACTACAGGCTTTTCCAGCAAATAATAATTAGTTACCCGTTGCCGCCTTATCTCCGGGTTAATGCCATGTAAAACATATGCTCGTGTTTAATCAGCGGATCTGGTGACCAAAGCCCTCCTCCCCTACCCCCCCCACTTTGTAATAAGGGCCCCTATAAAAGGCAGGTGTACAGCATGGCCTGACCTTGGTTACCGTGGATACAAGATCCACAGCTTGCCTGGAAACTGTTCCTGCTAATTGCTGTTGTCGTGGTAACAAATCACATGATGCATTCCCTGGGAAAAAAAACAGCAATTGTAAATGTGTCCATTCATTTAATGCTTTTAATTCTGTATTTACCTTGTCTTATCATGGTGGCTAACAGGATGTTTTTGTGAATCCACAACCATGAGGGCTGAACAAAGACAAGCTGGTTTCATTTCAATTACTCCAAAACATTACCTTCTTCTCCTGAACCCCCTACATCACAGGATCCAGATAGCCTTACAGCCATCTGCCTAATTTTTATAACCCATCATTACCTCAGTCTGAATATCAGAGCCATTTGCATTAACTCCACGGCACAACTTTTAAAAACCCATTTCAGGAACATTTACATGGTCAGCGATGAATGGCAGGGAAAAAAGCAACACTTGAGAATATGGCTATATAACTTCCATTAGAAGTATGCAGCTCCTAATTATTTTTTCCCTGTATGGGAAAATTGGTGCTTCTGTATGAATGAGGAGCACAGAGGCCATTAGCCATCGGAGGGAAAATGCGGCTCGTGTCACCCTTCAAGAACATTTACTTGGTAATCAGAGAAATTTATGAGAATAGATTTGAAATGCCATAGAAGCTATTAGAAAGTGGCACTTCTTTGCGACATATCACCAGAACTAAAAGCTTATGAAGATCACAGAAATTTAGCAAAAAAAATAAAATACATAAGGCGTCAGTGTCTGCCAGCATTCCAGGGACCTGGGAACAAGGGGGTAGCCAGGAATTCATTTCAACGGGGCGACTGAGAAAGTACATGAATCATAATTCTGTCTGGAACAGTCGTAAATATATTTCAGGGGGGATATAAACCCCAAATCCACCCCCAGGCTACTCCTATGCAGTGGATCATTTCTGTTAATCCAATATCTCCACAAACATATTAGCCGCCTAATCAAGCAGCTTTTAAACTGGCAGGCCTGTTCACTGCTCAGGTGATACAAGCATTGCACTCCTTTAGTGCCACAAAGGATGGCTGCTGATCAGCTTTTCATAAATCGTCACCACTACGCATGTAATTTAACCAACTAGCCAATAATAAAATGGAGTCTCCTTACAGTGCTTGGTGAAAAACACAAATTTTCTTATTGATCCAGTCTTTCGTTTGTTTATATCTTAATTTTTCTGCAACCAATACCTCAGCCTTATTTGATATAGTTGTTGCTCTGGAGTGACAGGTATGTGTGAATTTAGACATGTGTTTATGATAATATACTGTAGTAGGAAAGCCTCAGATCTCTAATCCTTGAAGACAAGACGGCTCATGAGATTCTTATGATACAAGGCACCCCCAGGTCACTCTGGCAAGGGTGCTGCCACCTCTTTGGTGCGTGATGGTGTGTTTGACTGTCTTTTGGCCTGTGCCATGTGCTTCACTGTCAGAAGATGTCTCTGCAGTTCTTTTCCTGTCAGTGATGATGCATGGCTGTGCCACCACTTGCCACCCGGAGGACCTAAAGTCCAATTACATAATTGTGGTTGGCCCACACCTCCAATTCTTTGGTCATTTGTCACTTTGATATTGTTGCTGCTGCTTTTTTCCTGTCAGCCATTGAGCATAGTGACATTACCGCTTACTGTGAGGAGCACCGAGAAACAAGTAACATTCACCCAGTTTGCACATGTATAACTTCTTTGGCGCTCTAAATGCATGACTTGCATTTACAATGAAAGCGATCAGTTGGATTATGCAATGTACTTCACTGTCAGCAGATGTTGCCACACTTTATTTCCTGTCAGCCATGCTGCGTGCATGTACCACTGTTCTTTTTATGTTAGCTATTTGCCATGAGATGGACCCAAAACCCAACCCAAGGTTGCCCGGACCTATAATTTGTGGGTCGTGTCACAATTATCATAAGCTCTCAATTTAGAGTAATGTCAAGGTTCAAGGCCTAGGGGTTCTCAAGTTTTTGCCTGAAACACAGACAACCCTAATAAACATTGTGGTGGATGGCCAGGATGCCTCTGTGAGGGAAGGACCTGGGGTGGGTCATAGCTCCCCCTGAACACGAGAAGGCAACCCACCCTGACTCACAACGGGGCCATTGGGTTGAAGCTTAGAAGTTCAACCCTGCTGGGACCCATGGCCACCACCTTGGGGGCACCTGGACAGTTTCAGAGCCCTGGGTCTCTGAGGTGGTGCCAAGAAGATGATCTGGGAACACCTGGAGGACTTCTGGGTGACCTATAAAAGGGGCCGCCACACTCCAGTCGAGGAGCCAGAGTCGGGAGGTGGTGGTCGAAGCTTGCTGGGAGAAGAGTGGAGGTGGTAGACAAAGGGAAAGGAAGAAAGGACTGTGTTGTGCTACTGGTGTACTGTACTGTACTGTGCTGTGTAGAGGGGAGCAAAGCGAAAGGGCTTCCTCACGAGAATAAACGTGTGTGCTGGACTTGAACTTGTGTCTGCCTGTCTGATTCGGGTAGGGTGGCTGGTATGCCCCCTTGATTTTTTATTTTTATTTTATCAAGTTATGGATCTGATGATTCACATTTACCAAAAAATTTCAATTGTCAAGGAAACAGGTGGTGTATACGTAGCATAAAAGCTTTGAGGTGCTGTAGGACCAGACTCCTGCCTTGTGAGAGCAAGTGTGTTGGTCAATTGAATCGATTCAAAGTTTCTTACCAGGCAGCATTATTATACTGTAAATGTCTACGCGTGGTAGTGTGTGTGTGTGTCTGTCTGTCTGGTCCAGAAGTGAGAGGGTAATCGCTCTACCTCAGAGAAAACAGGAACTCACTTAGTCACTAATACACGAACGAGGCCAGCACATCGGCAAAACAAAACTTCCGAAGAAAGACAAAGTCGCTTGGCTGCTAATGCACAAGAGATGTTAGCATGTCGTCAAAATGAAACCTCTGAAGAATGACAAAGTTGCTTAGCCACTAATACAGAAACGAGGTGAGCACATCGATAAAACAAAACCTCCGAAGAAAGATAGTCACATATCTGCTAATACAGACACAAGGCGAGCATGCCGGCAAAATGAAACCTCCGAAAAAAGAGTCACTCGCTTAGCCGCTAATACAGAAACGAGACCAGCACATTGGCAAAACTAAACCTCAGAAGAAAGACAAAGTTGCTTAGCTGCTAATACAGAAACGAGACAAGCACATTGGCTCACTTAGCCACTATTACAGTAAAGAGACGAGCACATCGGCAAAACGGAACCTCTGAAGAAAGAGTCACTCACTTAGCCACTATTACAGAAACGAGACGAACACCTCAGCAAAATGAAACCTCCAAAGAAAGACAAAGTTGCTTAGCCGCTAATACAGAAACAAGGCGAGCATGTCGGCAAAATGAGACCTCCAAAGAAAGACAAAGCCATTTAGCCGCTAATGCACAAGCGATGCGGACATGTCGGCAAAACTAAACATCCAAAGAAAGAATCACTCGCTTAGCTGCTAATACAGAAACAAGATGAGCACGTTAGCAAAACGAAACCTCCTAGGAGAGAGATGCCCGGAATAGTTCTTTTCAATTACATGACATTTCTACAGTTCAATTTTTTTTTCTGATGATTTCAATAGTTTCTAGGATGGGCTTACACAGCTAGTTTATAATATGAATCTGGTTTTACAGCCATAGATATGATAATCTTAAAAAGCAAATGGATTAGTGCAGTATACAATATATGACATCATCACAATGTTATTATATAAAAGAAAACGACTAACCAAATTTTTACAGTCGGCTTGATTTGCACGAACAGTTTGGTCGCAAATACTCAAGTGCTAGAGTGCATGGCCTTTAACATTTAAAGCTTAAAGGTGCAGTTATATCCCTTGATTTAAATAGAAAAAAAAATGAACGCTGGAGCCTGATGTAGAAATAACATTGAAAAACTCCCATGTTTCACTGTTTTAATTTGCTCACCTAGCAGCGACTGGAACAGTCTGGTTTTACGCCTAAGAAGTCTACCATCCACCGCATCCTAGCACTGAGGGTTCTCATGGAGCGCAAACGCAAATATCAGCAGAGTTTCTTTGCAGCCTTTGTCGATTTTTGTAAAGCATTCGACTCAGTTGATCGAGCTGCCCTGTGGGACATCCTGAGGGTTCGTGAGATCCCCTCAATGTTGCTGGATATCATGGCCGGCTTGTACACTGGTACTGTGAATGCTGTGTAGAGTGGAGGCAGAACCTCTGTGTTTTTCCCAGTTGATTCTGGGGTTCGGGGTTAATGCTTGTATGGACTGGGTGTTGGGCAAGGTCATGGGGTCCAGCGGCTGTGAGGCATCTGTTGGCGAAGAACGGTTCATGGATCTTGACTTTGCTGTGATCTTCGCGGAGTCAATGGAGGCTCCTATCAGGGCGCTCGAGAGGCTGAGTGAGGAGTCTGAGTGTCTGGGCTTACAAGTGTTCTGGATAAAAACCAAGATCCAGGCCTTTAATGACCTCTTAGGCACAGCCATCAGCAGTGTGCCTGTTTGCGGAGAGAGTGTTGACCTTGTTGAGAGGTTCACTTACCTTCCTATGAAGTCAGTAGATGGATTGGGAGAGCATGGGGGGTCATGAGGTCACTGGAAAGGGGTGTGTGGTGCTCCTGATATCTATACAAAAAGACAAAGGCCCAAGTCTTTAGAGTCCTGGTGCTTCCTGTCTTGCTATATGGTTTGCGAGACTTGGACGCTATCCGGTGACCTGAGATGAAGCCTGGACTCCATTGGTACTGTGTCTCTCTGGAAAATCTTTGGGTACTGTTGGTTTGACTTTGTGTCAAATGAGTGGTTGTTTATGGAGTCCTGAATGAGGCACATTACCTGCATTGTGAGGGAGCGTCAGTTACGGCACTACGGCCATGTGGCGCGTTTCTCCAAGGGTGATCCGGTTCGTAAGATCCTCATTGTTGGGGGACCGAGTGGCTGGACGTAACACCTGGTTTTGGCAGATAGAGGGTCACTTCCGGAGGGTGGGACTGGACCGCATGTCTGCCTGGGGTGTTGCCAACCAGGATCACGAGTTGTTACGTTGTGAAGTGGGTGTCAGCAACGCACTTTACCAGTGCATGCTCCCCAACTTGACTTGACTTGAAGTAGTCAAGTTGGCTGGTAATCTGTAGCGTCCACTGGCACACCGTCTCGTTTGAAGTCCAGTAGCCAGCTTGCCTCCAATGGATTTGTCTGTGTAGTCCTCCCAGGGCAAATGTTGCTGTAGGGTACAGATGCAGGTACTTGACTTTCATTTTTGATCTCCTGGTGACTTGCATCAAAATTGGAGTTTGATAAGTCAGAGTCCGATTCAGCAATAAAACGCAAAAAATAAATAAATAACATGCACTGAGTATTTTTCTGTACGCATTGGCATTACACTCTCGCCCGATGTCGATGCTGTTCTAGGCGTTATTTACTCTGTGCTACTCACACACACACAGGGATTCTATGTCAAGTCAACAAATCTACCGGTCCTCCGAGCAAAGAGGGTCTACCTATATCATAATGGTGAGTTTTATCACCCTCTGCACCGGATGTCGACCTAATTTGACATCTGTCCTCTTGAGTTGACAAAAGTCGTCATCCGCCCAAAAAGAGTTGATATTGTTTTGGACTGGTAATTGTTGTTTTTGTTGTTTACGTTGTGTTGTGCTTGTGTTTGTGAGTTGAACATGTGTGTGTAACTCTTACTGCGTATTTTGTATCTTGGTTTGGGTTCAATATTGCGTTTTAAATGCAGATCTGATTTGACCGATTTTGCAGCATAATGGGGAATTGGTACAGGATGACCTCCTCAACATGCCAATAAGGCAGAGTAGGGGAATCCTACATTGTACAAGTCCATTTGAGATAAGACAAAGCTAGAAATGGCATTTATAAATCAAAATTTAAGGACAAATATCTGGATCATTCCAGTTGGCCACTGAAGTAGCCTGTATGGTTCTCTGTTATAACAGTTAGTGCCAGAATAGTGTTCAGACCATTAACTAATTACTATGTATGGCTCCTAAGAACATTTTCACCTTTAGCTTAAAGTTTGGGACCATAGTCATAGACTCCATGGATGTGATTTGACAACTTAACAGTTTGAAATTTCTACAACTGAAAATGAGGTGCCTTGAACCCTCACTGGAGGCCCAAGTATCACATCCACAGTGAGCTGAGCATCCAGTTCAGATATATCAAGGGTTGTGATATAGTCGCTTCCAACATTGTCTCAAAGCATAATCATGTGCAGCAAAGCGTTGATGATGGTGATGTTCAGGTCATTTAATTTGAGGGACTAGCTGTGCTACATGTCTTAAGATGGGTTGAAATCTAAATAATCAATGTAGACCTTAGCGTTAACATTTGCAGTGACCCATTTATTATGATGTCTTTTATAACACACTAGCTGTCCCCTGCGGCTCCGCCCACGTCGTAGTGAAACAGAACAAACTTTAAAAATCAATAAACAGACAGGTATTGCTAGCTAAGCAGAGGCAATATAAGCTCCAAAATGCAGAGGTTAGATCCACTCGACCAGAGGTTGGTGTGTGAGCTTAGAGAGCCCTGCTCGGCTCTCCACTCCTGACGTCCTGCTTCCCCTTCCCCTTGGCCCACAGTCTGTCTCTTGGATTAGTGAGAATAAATCGCTCCTGCAAGTGAACTATGATGATGATGAGAGAAGTTGCAAAATTAACTGGAATGTTAAAGTAAATTCTAGAAAAAAACTTTATCTAAATCCGTTAAGTAGTTCTCTCGTGAAAAGTGGACAGACAGACACAGGATTATATATATATATATATATATATATATATATATATATATATATATATACATATATACACAAGGGGCTTTGCCCTACTCGCTTTGCTCGCCAAGCCCCGTTTTTGTTTTTCCGATACACACTTTTAAGATTTTTTTTTTTCTTTGAATTGTTGCTATTTCATTAGTTTCACTTTTATTTCAGAACCTCTATAAAAACAATATTTGGAACCTTTCGAGCCCCAATCTGCTGAATATTTTAAATGAGGTCAGTGAGACATGTTTAATGACTTTGTACCATAATTCAGGATCGGTTTCACTTTCCTTATTTTCTGAATTTTCACCTAGGTTATTCTTTTTTTGTCTTTCCAACGCTTTTGAGTCTCTTTTCTCTGCACTGCTTTCTTCTTCGCTTAGTCGTCTACGTTTCATTCATAATGTATTGTCCTTATATGCTTTATATGCGGTGAGAGCCCTGGATCTGTGTGTGCTCAAAGCCAAAACACGACTATGTTCCTGCCAGTGCTGTTATTTGGTTGTAAGTAGGGCGTGTCTTGCAAGAATCTCATGTTCTAAGTCATTGCGAGATGGTCCTGGGTCAGTCTCTTGGCACAAAGTCTCATGTTTAAGGTCCCTGCGAGACACTCCATGGCCAATCTCTTTAGTCTCGTGGGTCCTTTAATTGTCTTCCGTGATCATATAAGATCACGTCTTGTCACCCTACTGTTTCTCTCCAGGTTTTTTTTTTATAATATATATATAGTGTATATAAGAGAGAGAGAGATGTAGTAATAAACTGCATTACATTTCTCATCCAAACACATGGTGCATCACAAACATTTGTAGTAATAAAATGCATTACTACAAATGTTTGGGGCACCATCTGCTGCAATGACAAGTGCAATGCATTTGTCTTTATTATATGCCATTTGGTATGGAATTCGTAAAGGCCATGTTAATGATTATGATGCGTCATCATCTGTTGGAATGACAAAGACATAGCTACAGGGCGGACACACAGACGCCTATCCTTTTAGTAAGGTGGATGCCATTCAACTTAAGTTTTTAATCAGAGCTACACTTGATTGATGGAGAACGTTTGAAGGAAAATTACTGTGAGCTGCAAGGTGTCATACATTATGTATCGGAGTGAAAAATCTTTGGATTTTTAATAGTTTGTTAAGTAAGGATAGTAATAATAGTAAAGAATAGTGAATTTCCCCTTGGGATTAATAAAGTATCTATCTATCTATCTATCATTTCATTTGTGTGAATATTAGATCGTAGGATTATTTCAATAAGATGCAGCTCTTAAGAAAATAAACTGGGAAGGCTAAAATAATTTTTGGTAGTGTGTACTTATTAGTGTGCAGGCATATGGCCTTTTGGACTGAAGATAACACATCACAACGTCTCACAGGGAAGAGAGAGGATACTGGGATGTATGCAAATAGGTAAGTAGGCTATTGCAATTGTAAAACCAAATGCTAACATAGTGATAAACTATCTATTAATTTATTACATTAACTACAGTTTGTATGCTTGTAAAAAGACGTGAAATAGGTGCTTTGGACCTTGCCATCAGCATGTTATCACATTTACCTAATGTTATGATACAGCCAGGGTTTGTTCCCTGGCTTATGGTTGTTTTTCTTTTTATTTTGCAATTGCTGTTTAAATTTAAATATTATCTTCCGGGTGTTTCTTGTAATTATGTATTTTTGGTTTATATTGTGTTGTTTATTATTTAGTATTTATGTATTATGCTTTGTTCTCCTGTCAACCTTGTGTTTTGCAGGAGTAATACATACAGGCGGGACCATCCTGATGTGACCACTGAAGGCTCACCCTCAGTCTTTATCTTCGGAAGCTGACAGCAGATCTTTCAGTGGTTATTCTATTTGTCACAAGAACGACACAAAGTCATCCAAAAGGTTTGGGGCAGCCACCCGTATATTGTTCCTTGGCTGCAAAAATGGCTTAATTTGAATAGAGGTGTCCACAGATATGAGTCCAAAACAGAACTGAGCTATGTAGTTAAGATGGCGGCTTTAGAAAAGGAAGTGACGTCATCTATGGTGGTCGGAACCAGAAGTGGCATCATTTGTGGTGCCAGACCCAGAAGTGACATCATCAGTGGTGTCTGAACCCTGCAGGATTTCCTGTGGAAGGTCTGCAAGGGACTGCTAGAGATCGTCAGTGCACCCCACCCCGCAGTCTCCCAATCGCATGTGTGTGACATATTATTTACTCATTTGCTTGAGAGTAAGTTGCAACAAGTGGTAGATTTGCTAAACCAAAGTTATAATGCTGGCAACCTTCCTTCAGAATGGGTGTTAGCAGTGATTTTTCTATAGGGGGGTCCAGATCTAATTATGCAATTTTCATTACGCTATAACTTATTAAGTTTATTATATCGAAAATCACCCGAAAAATCCCAGACCATCGAGAAGTGTGTGAACTGACGACATGAAGTATCGTCTTCGTGCCGAACTAGAATTGTCCCTGCATAAATCAAAGTCATCCAGACGATCTGGATCTGCATAATCAGATCAGGACCACCCTGTAGTACTGAGCCCAGGTAACGAACAATCAGATCCAGCTAGTTACAGACCTATATCATTATCTTGACACATGGGTAAAATTCTGAAACGAATGGTGACTGACAGATTGACATATTATTTGGAAAAGGAAAAACTTTTGTCTTCATGAGTGTGGATTTAGGAAATACAGAATGACTTTAGACTTTGTATTGTGCAAAAGATCAGACCGCAGGAGGCCAATAAGGAGGTGCTGGAGGCAGTTTTCTATGATATACAGAAAGTATATAGTGTGCTCTGGAAAGTGGGGCTGCTGATAAAATTAGAAAAACTAGTTATAAGGTGATGAATGTATAATTAGATCAAAGATTTCTTATTTCAAAGGGCCATTCAAGTCATATCAGACACACAGTAACCAAAGGGTAAAAGAAACAGAAACACATAAGAGCTGAAGAGATTCATAATAAAAAGCCTTGGCAAAGCATAGCTTTACTGTTATATTGGGGGGAACTTAAATTTAAACTTAAATTCATTTAAATCTTAAGTGTCTTTTTATTGCTTTTGTTTGCCCAAGTTGTAGTTTCCTAAAAAAAGAATTAGTTTTCATGTTAAGCACTTGCAGATTTTACAGACAAAAATGAATGCTGGCAGTAAGTAAAACTATGATTTGAAAGAGACGACATAACAGGTACAGTGCCATCTACTGGTATATAAAAGCAATAATGAGCTGGGAAAAATGTCTATTATTTATCATCTTGATCTTTTTATTCAAAACTTTAATAAAAAAAGACTTCAACTGAAGTAAAATAATTAAAAGGGACAAAAATATAAAATACATTTTTTCAAATATATGTATGCCACAATTATTGGCAGCCCTAGAAAAATATATGGATAAAATCTAACTGGTTTATTCCCATTCATATTTTATTTTTCTAAATTCATTTAAGTATGGATGAACACGCAAGTGGTCAGCTATGACTTCCTGTTTCACTGTGGTATACATTCAGGCAACACATTCGCTAAATTCTGCATTATGGGAAAGACCCAATAACACAACAACAATGTGTGGAAAAAGGCTGCTGAACTGCATAAATCATGAAATGGCTATTAGAAAATAGCTGAACAGATGAAGTGGTCAGTTCAATAATTTTAAAGTAACTGGAGATGTTAAGAACTGGCCTGGATGGGCACATGTGTTTGTACTGACCCCATGCACATCAAGGAGAACGGTTTAGGAAGCCCAAGAATCTCAGCGGGAGAATTGTAGTCATTAGTTGGGTCTTGGTGTCAGAAATTCTCCAAAAACTACAATCACTTGCCACCTATAGTACATAACTTTAAGTTGTTTGGGAGGGTTCCCAGAAGAAAGCGTCTGCTGTCCTCAAACTAAATACTCAAGTGCCTACAGTTTGCTAGACATTACTCGATTTTTTTGATAGGACCCAATAATGTGGTCAGCTGAGCCAAAAAGAGAGCTTTTCAGCATTAACCACCAGAGGTGGTTTAAGAGTAGAGGTAACAAAAGGCATACAGAAAAGTACAGTATCTAATCTCCACTGTGAACTATAGTGGTGGACCGACTGTTATTCTCGAAAAGGCCCTTGACAGCTTGTTAGGATACATGTTATCGTGGACTCTTATAAACATTCAGCAGCTATTAAGTCAAAACCTATTAGATTTTCCAGCTGACTGTTGGATTTTGAAAAAATGTGGAAGAGCTGAAGAGAAGAATCCACATGTTTGGACCTAAAAATCTGGAGGATTCTGTATGGAGAAATGGTGTTAGATCCCTTGACATGCATTTGCCATCCTTATTAAGCACTACTGGAGATGAAGGCAAAGGGGGCTGCGCAAAGTATTAAATGAAAAGTTGCTAATAATTGTGGCACATATTTACTTGAGAAAAATATTAGTTTTATGATTGGAATTTTTTAAATTTCAATTGTTGTGCTTCAGTTTTTGTTTATATTTTGATGATAAACAGTAGACCTTTTCACAGCCCATTTTCCTTTTATGGACTAAAGGTGCCAATATGGCAGCACAGTGGTAGTGGTGCTGCCTTACATTAAGATGACCAGAGTTCACATCATGGGCTCTCCTTGCATGAACTTTGCATGTTCTCATTGTGTTCGCCTGGGTGCTCCAGTTTCCTCCCACGTTTCAAAGACATGCAGGTTAGGTGGACTGATAATGCTAAATTAGCCTTAGGTTGGAATTTAAATTCATCCTAAAATGAACTGGTGTCCTGTTCAGGGATTGTTCTCGCCTTTGTTGAGCGGGACTGGCTGCTCCATCACCCTGTTCAGGAGAAGTGTGTTTTGGAAGATGGATACTAATATATGCCAATCACACTTTAGATCTTAAAGGGTGAGGGGTACTTCCTTTTTTTTTTTTTTTTTAATTATGTCAATAATTTCAAATGCTGACACAGTATGTAGTTTCTGACAGAAAGTAAACCTACACATGAATAAATAGGTTTTGCTAATAAAATAATCATGTTTAAGTTTCCATGAATAAATAGCTTATATATTCGTCTGCTTTAAAATAAATGCGATCAATTAATGAAGCTTTTGCCTATTTTGAAAGGTAACAAAAGATTCATTATTTTATGCAGATTTACTTCAATGTTATTCTGTTACAGAAAATACACCTCCAGTTCATCACACAAATGCAAATTTTCTCAACTGATTTTATATGCGCAGTATTTTATAAATGCAAACTGTATAACCTTGCTTTTAAATAATATTTAAATGATTATTTTGTCCTATCTAAACGTACAGTGGATTTATACGTTTTCGCTTCACTTTGTCTTTTATTAAAAATCATTAATTTCCCCTAGAGTTATCATTCTTGGAAAAGAAGGTTATGTGATCCACCCACATAGCCAGAACCACAAACAGAGCAAATAGCTGTAAATCACAACAACCTGCCTCGAATAAAAAAAAAAAGAAAAGAGGAATAAACACAGAACATAAATATTTATTGTAACAGAACATAAATATTTATTGTATAAATGAAGAGGTTCAATGACCTGAGTTTAATAAAATCCAGATGATGGTCACAAGGATGAAGTTTTGCTCTTACATGCGATAGCCTAAATCCTGCGTGCTTTCCTTGGTCGACAGCCATTGTGAGGGATGGGAGTGTTGTCTGTGATGGAAACTACCTCTAATCCACCCATTGTTAATCCTTTAATGGCAGACTGCAAGAAAACACATACAATGTTTTACTATACAGTAAAAAAAGGTCCAACAGCAATGCTATAAAAACACATTATTTTATTAATTCTGAGAAATAAATTAATTACTGATTTGGAAAATAAAGCAAAGGTGATTTACTTTTTTTTTTTTTTTTTAAACGTTTTTAATTATCTTTACCAGGAGTTGCATTAGTTTTTAAAGGAACTGTAAAGTAACACACATCTTTGGTATGTGGAAGAAAAAAAAAACCAAAGTATCCAGAGAAGCTCAATTCAAACATGGGAGGACCTTACATACTCCAGACAGTCAGCAGCCATGTTATAAATAAAACACAGGCTCCAAAAGTGTGCAACTGCATCTCTTACTACTCAGGCACCAAGATTAGATAGTGTGAACTTGGACCCGGACACACACAGACGGACATCTTAAATTCACCACACACTGTTTATTTACAATATTTACACAAATTAGTCACGTGCACAAACCCTAGTGCCTTTTGCACTGATCCCCCAATTGTCCAGGCCACACAGTCCTTTGTGCCTTTCTCTCTTGACTGCCTCCCGTCCTCTCTCCAGCTCTGTCCACTTCCACCCGACATCCACGGATGACTGGAGGGAGGCGGCCTCTTTTATAGGAACCCGGATGGGCTCCAGCTGCTTCCCGGCAATCTCCCGTGGACACACCCCCGTGTGGCGGAAGTGCCGGCTGCGCACCCGGAAGCCGTCCGGTGTCCCCTGTCGTCTTCCCCCCGGCACTTCCTGGTGTGGCGGAAGTGCCGGGCTCCCGGGATAATCAGGCACTGGGGTGCCGCCTGGCGGTGGCCACGGGTCCCTACAGGGCTGGGCTTTCAAGCCCTCTACCTGAGGCCTCCAGCATAACCAGGACGGACGCCCCATCTCTGTCTGGAGGAGGCACAAGCCCTCCTCTGGTCCTCCTGGGCGCTGCCTCAGCCACGGCAAAACGTTTCAAAGCCTTTCCTGTACGGACCTCGTGGTTCAGAAACAGTTTCATCCCAAGAACAATAAACACACTCAATCGATTGCTTCTTGTAGAACTGTGTGTACTTATAAGTACAATCACCTCACTGTAAACTTGCACTACAGTTACAATATTGCACAACCTGCGCCACTTTATAAAGCGCGTATTTACATGATATCATTTTCAAGATGAAATGCAGCAAAATAGGTTGATTATATTATACAGATAAAACTTTAACTTCATTTAAATAATCTGTATTGTTAATAATTAAACATGTGAGGATACAGTGCTGCAGCGCTAGCAAGTTCACGTATTGTCCCTGGTTGCGCTGTATATTTACTGAGGCTAGCACGACACAAAGGATAGACAGATAGAATAATTAAACATGTACTATGAAGATATTTCAATGTTCCTTAAAAGTTTTGAAGAATCGTCGTTGTAAGTTTACAGATAGCTTAATGTCTATTTTACAGAGCTAATTGTGTGACGATTGGGTATTTGGGGAAAGAAAAGCAAGGACAGGAATTGGAGGTTAGTACGTTTGAAAGAGACAGGACTGCTACAATAAATTATTTCATTGCAGGTCGCGCATGGTGCGGCAGCATCTTGTGTGAGACATGAACAATCACTGCACCATCGTGTTCTCATGTTTAATAACATGCTTTCATTCCAATCATCATGAAAATGATATCACGTATACATCTCATTATTTTAGTTATTCAGAGGGCTTTAATATCACAAATGTAATGGATTCTGTGTCCTGTCGGAGGAAGAGAGCCATTTTAAGAAGCACGAAGTGATTCACACACACAGAGCACATAGAAGATCACATACAAAACAAAGCATTTAATGTGCTACTTTAATTACGATGTGATTTGAGAAACTGGTTAATTAAACGATTTTAAGATGAAGTTTATGATGTTCTACTTTAATGACAAAATAAACTACATGATTAAAGTGGAAATTTCGAGACTGAAGTTGACATTTCATGCTTTTTCCAAACTGTGTGCCTTTTTTTTCTCTGTACCCAAATAAGCTTTCATATGACACTCAGATGGTGGGCTACGACTCGGCTTTTCACGGCGACTTTGATATGAGACTTCATTTTTATTTCCGGTACTGTGTGACTTTGTGAACTTGAGCTTTCAAGTTTCTCCAACACGCTATGTCACTCGATCAAGTTCCTTTTGTTGATTTTACCACGGTTTAAATCAACAAATAGTATGTTTTTTCTTTGCCTCCACATGGTATTCGCTGAAATTCTTATATTTTCCACCGTGCTTTTCCCATTGTCTTTCACAGATGGCTGAGCTGAAGGGCTATTTAATATTGATTTGCATATTCAAAGAGGTGTAACTCTGGGAGGAGTTGGGGAGGGACTGAAGGCACATGCACGAGCGTTACTTTTCACGCTCACCGGGATTTATGTAGTGAAAGAATGCGGAAGTTGGCGAACACACAGATTCCTGCATCTGTATTTTTCTGTGCATAAGCACATTTCAGCTTTTGTGCTTATGTCATGTTATAGTGGGAGTTCTACGCACGGCATTATGCATGAGGCCCCAGGTTAGTGGGAGTTCTACGCACGGCGTTATGCATGAGGCCCAAGGTTATTACTTAATTAATTTTTACACCTTGAGTAAATTGCAGGACTTTGTTCTTCTTATAGTGTCTTATCCTCTAAGGATGTCATCAATAATTCCTGGCTAAGATCATTTGGCATCTGCTTTGAACAATCATGAGCACCTTGTGCATGTACTCAACATAAATGACATTTCTGATTAACAGGAGCACTGTTGTTTGATGTGTCAAATGCTATAGCTCAGTACCGTTGAGGCAAATAAGTCTCAACAACTCTATTACATACACTATGATTCATTTGCTTTAGAAGGACACAGTCCAATTTGTCAATAAAAAATTATTTTGACCCAAAAACATAACTGCATGTATGATGTTTTGATACCTTAATGTTTGTATTCTTCACAGTGTCTGAAGGAGTGCTAGAATGGAAAAAAACAAGCACCCATAAAATCTTACTCTAAATACTGAGACCTGCCATTCTAAACTGTTGGCACACCAACAATGTGGACAGCAGCACTTAAAGCAGAACCTACTTTTAATTAACAGCCTGGCACAGAAATTGAGTTTTGGTGCTATAATCAGGTAAAACTGAATGTATTACCATGCGTCCTGGTCCCAGACCCTTCACTATCACTCGCACATGTAACACTCCTTTGATATGTGCTTTCTGAAAAGAAAAAAACAAGCAATCCATGAAAAGCAATAATATACAGCAAAATTACATGAGAATCCCAAAAACAAAAGAACAGAAAGTATGGAATAATTTCTCATTGTATAGAATAAGGAAAATACTCAAAACAAAAGAAAAAAAATGGAATGGCAAAATATCAAGGAGACAGCCACAATTAAGTTTTTTGGTACAATCTTAAAATAAAAATATTATTTTATGGCTTTAAACAAATAAAGCAAAGTACACACAGTTTATAGATTATGTGGACAAAATATTATGATTTATTTTAAACATGAATAATTTGTGAAAAGCAGTAAGTTATTACAGCAGTAGTTTAAACAATGAAAGTTAATTCTAACGGAAAAAAATGCACAATTTCTCAAACTCTGTTGCCAGCATGACTAATGCTGCCCATTCTTTCCACAATCTATTGCCCTGGAGAAGCTGTAGCCACTAGTGTATTCCACCATGGTCAGTCAGTCATTTTGCAACCCGCTATATCCTAACACAGTGTGCTAAGAAATGCCACTGAGGTTCTTCTTGCTCTCAGCTATCACGGTGTGTAATGTCTCACAATATTAAAACAGTCATCACCCTGCACACATACACTTTGTTCTGACATAGTGCCAATATTCTTCTAGGGTCACATCAAATGTATCTTTGGTATATCGTGTGTATAGTTCTAAGTCTTGCACTTAAGTAGTAGTTAGCACTTTTACTTGTTTTTACATTTTATGCTGTTGCTGAATTTCCATTACATCTTGCCTTAAGAAGGGGCCTGAGTTGCCTCGAAAGCTTGCATATTGTAATCTTTATAGTTAGCCAATAAAAGGTGTCATTTTGATTGACCTCTCATCACATCCATAATGGCTAACATGGTACAACACCCTAGTACTACATTCTGGAATTCATAAACTATTTACTAAATCTCTACCTAAAGAATGAAAAAAAAATTAATAGATTCATTTTTTTAGGTTTATATGCTGAATATATACATATACTGCTACCTGCACATATACCTCTGCCACTGTCTCTATTTATTCCTAGGATTCATTTATTTAATGTGTGGGTTTTTTTTTGTCTACTTTTTTGTCACTGTCTGCAGGGGCACATGCAAGCAAGCATTTCATTGTACATGGTATTTGTACACATGACAATAAAGAATTGAAATTGAAATGAAGTGAGAAGATACTTACAAGATTAAGCTAGTGTTATTTTTAAAAGAGTTGGGAAAGGAAAAAATATTTGAAAATATGTAATTTTCTTACCGCTCCTGCTGAAATTCCAGCTGTCTGAGCAGCTACTGGTGTGGCCTTCTTTATATTTTTGAATCCTTCTGTGCCACATGATGTTCGAGCTATGTACTTCCCTGTGTGATCAGTTACCTGTATGTGTGTACTGACAGAGAAAACAACAGGAAATAATAAGAAACTGCATATAATCTCATATTTTTTCACAGAAATATATTTATTAGAGGTAGTCAGACAAATGAAAAAGCTGCATGTATGCTCTTCTTCACAGTGGACATTCATGCATTGTATTGTCGTAAGTCGTGGGTAACATCATAATTAATAATATTAAGTTAGTACTAAGACTATTTTAGCTTCAATCAAGACATGTTACAAATTCTATTATATATTACGATCAGACAACAAATATTGTGAATCAACAACTGTGGAGATCCTCATGTTTTCACAATACTGTATGAGACTCAGATAGTTGTTTCCAAATATTTCATAACCAATCATGCTTATATACTGTATATGCTAGGACAATGGTTACTTGTTTTTATCTATTTATTTTTGGTTTCTACAGAATCACTGTTAACTAGTTTATTTACAAGAGCTTAATATCAGGAATGATTTCATAAGATATCCTATTAAGTAAATTGTAATTGGGGACTTAATTAACAGCAGTCATATAATTATTATTAGACTTCCATTAATTCATTCTGTTTTAATTGAAGCAATTTTTAATCCTTGACTTTACAGAAGACTGGAAATGGACATTGTGTTTAGTCAAATGGCAGAATTGCAGATACACATTTAACAAAAATGAACACAATTGTGTTTTTTATATTATTATGAGCAAAGCATTTCAGTTATATTAGAAACACATCACATTTTATCAGCTAGTGATTTTTATTGCATGACCATCTGATGATTTGTACAGATAAACTGCTAGAAACTACACCTTTCTTTTTAGTTTTTCCTTTGTAAAATTTTCAGATGTTACACTGCCACAGAGTTATTCCTTGATTAATTTGTGATAGTAACCACAGACTTTTTTTTTTTTTAACCTTTTCTGGATAAAAATTAAAACCCACATCAAAAGCATAAACAGTATTTACTATTGAAAATAAAAATGGCTGGGGAGTGCTTCTTTATCATATACAGAATAGGTATAATACCCCTCTAGTAGATTGACAGATACAGAATAGGTACAGTATGATACCCCCCCTAGTAGATTGCCAGAAATTGTCAGGAAACAGGATGACTATCCTTCATGATTTAGAATGTTAAGGTATTTAAATATAGACTTCTGATTCCACAATATCTAATTTTTAATGGAAAGAATATTTGGGACTTGTTATGCTAAAACTCTAAACTGAAGAAAAGGACAATCAGTGTTTGTATTATACAGGTATATTTAGAAACTGAATGATGGAGACATCTTATATACTCAGCAAAAAAAGAAACGTCCTCTGACTTTCAACTGTTTTTACTTTCAGTAAACTTAATGTGTAAATATTTGTATGAACACTAAAAGAGTCAACACCATAAGACATAAACTAAACATGTTTCACAATGTGTCCCTGAATGAAGGGAGGCTCAAAATCAAAAGTACCAGTCAGTATCTGGTGTGGCCATCAGCTGCTTGAAGTACTGCAGTGCATCTCCTCCTCATGGACTGGACCAGATTTGTCAGTTCTTGCTGTGAGATGTTACCCCACTCTTCCACCAAGGCACCTGCAAGTTTCTGGACATTTCTGGGGAATGGCCCTAGCCATTGATCCAAATCGATCCCGCTCCAGGGTACAGGCCTCGGTGTAACGCTCATTCCTTCGACGATAAACACGAATCCATCCATCACCCCTGGTGAGACAAAACCGTGACTCATCAGTGAAGAGCACTTTTTGCCACTCCTGTCTGGTCCAGCGAAGGTGGGTTTGTGCCCATAGGCGTTGTTGCTGGTGATGTCTGGTAAGGACCTGCCTTACAACAGGCCTACAAGCCCTCAGTCCAGCCTCTCTCAGCCTATTGTGGACAGTCTGAGCACTGATGGAGGGATTGTGTGTTCCTGGTGTGACTCAAGCAGTTGTTCTGGCCATCCTGTACCTGTCACGCAGGTGTGATATTCAGATGTACTGATCCTGTGCAGGTGTTGTTACACGTGGTCTTCCACTGCGAGGATGATCAGCTGTCCTTTCTGTCTCCCTGTAGCGCTGTCTTAGGCGTCTCACAGTGCGGACATGGCAATTTATTGCCCTAGCCACATCAGCAGTCCTCATGCCTCCCTGCAGCATGCCTAATGCACGTTCACGCAGATGAGCAGGGACCCTGGGCATCTTTCTTTGGGTGTTTTTCACAGTCGGTAGACAAGTCTCTTTAGTGTCCTGCGTTTTTAGAACTGTGACCTTAAATGCCTACTTTCTGTAAGCTGTTAAGGTCTTAACGACCATTCCACAGGTGCATGTTAATTAATTGATTATGGTTAATTGAACATGCATGGAAAACATTGTTTAAACCCTTTACAATGAAGATCTGTAAAGTTATTTGGATTTTTAAAACATTATTGTTGAAATACACAGTCCTGAAAAAGGGACGTTTCTTTTTTTGCTGAGTATATATAGATCTCTAAAGGGGATTGTGAGAAAAGGACTTGAACAGAAAATATCACTATATGCAGATACAATATGTGACTGTATATATCTGACACACAAAATTCTGTGCCCGCAGGCGTAAAAGCATTAGCAGATTTTCAAAACATATCTGGACTCAAAAAAAGTGAATTGTCTAGCACACAACATCAGATTGGACACCTTCTCATTTATCTTAGGAGATCAGTTTAAATATCTAGGGTTAAATATTATAAGCAAATATAAAGCATTTTTCAACAAAATGTTGCGGTCTGTATAGAAAAAATGAAACAAGACATGAATAATTAATTGGTCTACCCTCCATCATTATGTGTGTGTGTATTTTTGGATTTTCCCCCAGGAGATACTGTATATATCAATCACTCTTTGTCCTACTGACTGATCTTGGTTTACATTGATGGCCATTGATCTCTAATCTTGTAGAGTTTTGGAGGGTCTAGACCAAAAGCAATATATGCTGAACCATGGTTTCCTTTAACTTATTACATATAGCAATTTTGTTTACAAGCTGCACGTTTACATGGTCAAAGTAATGAACTGAATAATCAAAGAACTGTACACATAAGAACAGGTGAAAAGAAATAATTATGAAAAGTATGCACAACGTCAACCTCCTCTATGTTCTGTCTGTGCAGGATCCTTTTACTGAGCTGTACAAACATCTAAACTGACCAAGGCATACCATCGCTCCTGGCTGTTTTTGCTTGGTGAACTAGAGTGTATCAGCATATCATGTTGTGACCTCTAACAGGACACTCTACTGCAAGTGTCGCTTAACTTTTCTTTGTCCATCTCATGTCTCATTGTGCCATCTTGTCTTCTTTTCCTGTGCAGAACTGATGATCCTGTTTGCCTCACTGCAAGCCGCATTACTCTGCACAATTACAGTCTCGGCTTACACGTTGGGACTGTTGTGTTTGCAGTGCTCATTTGCATGAACTGCACGCCCCATTGCTCGATGAAATCACAGCTTTAGAGATAAAAATCCCAACCTGCCTAAGACCACCCTACTCGGTACAGTTTTATTACTGATAAATAAACAACATGGATTGGCTAATTTTCCTTTTCTATAATGTCACTAAATGTCTAAAAGAATCAGTCAAAGTGTTTTTGAGATTTTAAGGTATTGAGTTTTTCTACTGTGGGGTATTTATTCCTAAATATTCGTATATCGAAATGTCTTTTCTTAGCAGAAAGCTGAAGGCCTAGATGTAACATCCCACCATTTTTAAGCTTTTTAACTACACAGGGAATACTGTTTTTGTTGATGAGTGAGTCAGTTAGTCAACTTTACAGTTTTAATATATATATTGTACTGTCTTGCATTCATGTCTAAGGATGACCTTCCAGACTCGTCCTTGATAAGCAATACAACCCCAGGGAGAGAGGGGTGCTATTGCTGATAGTACCATCTCTTTCGGTTCCTAAGGCACAGAGAAGATGGCCAATGAGTACAACTGATTCTGCTCATTCCAGTCAGAGTACTACACAGTATATTCAAGGCACTCCAAGAAGGTGGCATCTCATTGTGGACTAACTCTTGGCAGAGACTGATCTCTACTGGAGACCCGAGAACTCGGAGAAGCAATTACAATTTTTGTTGGTTTATTTTATTAATTAAATAGGAAAACCTGGCTTTTGCCCCACCATTTATTTTGGACTAGCAAAATACCCGCGCTTCGCAGCGGAGAAGTAGCGTGTTAAAGAAGTTATTAAAAAGAAAAGGAAACATTTTAAAAATAACGTAACATGATTGTCAATGTAATTGTTTTGTCACTGTTATGAGTGTTGTTGTATATATATATATATATATATATATATATATATATATATATATATATATATATATATATATATACTAGCAAAATACCGCTTCACAGCAGCGAAGTACTACATTAAAATTTTTATTAAGAAGAAAATTAAACCTTTTTAAACTGAGGGAAAATATGCCAATAATTATTTGTTAAGGATCTCTTTGTATACCATGTTGTCAGTTCGGCCCTCCGATTGTAACATGACCAAGCTGTGCGCTGAGCTTACTCTTGAGCATGCAACTTACAGTTGGCCATGTGAACAGTAATCTTGTCTCAAATCTCACAGCTTGGATTGCTGCTGTCATAATCGGTTTGAGTTTCATGGTTTGTTTCAATTACGACAGTATTTGCAGGATTTGTTGTGTTGAAGTGACATTGGCATCTGTCAAGCGTTGTAAGCACACAACCGGTTTCATCGATTAAATCACATCCAGCTTTTGAGAGTTTAAACATTCATAAACATCAAAGTGTCCACTACTGAAATCGTCACCTGTCAATCTAAGATGTTTAAGAGGCATTGGTGGTTGTCAAAAGGTGTAAAATATTTGGCCATTTCGGTACACATGAAAGCAACAACCGAACAATTCAGCGGCAGCCATCAACTCACATGCAGAACCATAGGTGAGGGACTTAAGCATTTTACTATTATAGTGTTTCTGTGTAGTATAATTATCTCCTGTACCGTCATCAGTCCACACCTTGAACCTGTCCCAGTCATTCAATACATAAGACACAATGTTCCTCCGGATATCAAGAGTGAGCCTGATATGGCCGTGCAATATGTAACAGAGAATGGAAAAGGTAGGTGCCATCTCCGGGCATGGAAACCACTCGGTAAGTGACAGTTCTTTGATCGATAGTGATCACCTTGATAGACATGGTCATGGGGATTGGAATGATAAAGGAAATGGGTACCTGAGCAATGTAAAGTAAGTCTAAAATACCTATACAATAACTATAATTGTAATAAACAAATAATAAAACAGCAGAGAAGCCGTGGATTAAACAAAAAGGCTATACAGTAATCCCTCCTCGATCGCGGGGGTTGCGTTCCAGACCCCCCTGCGATAGGTGAAAATCCGCGAAGTAGAAACCATATGTTTGTATGGTTATTTTTACATATTTTAAGCCCTTATAAACTCTCCCACCCTGTTAACATTATTAGAGCCCTCTAGACATGAAATAACACCCTTTAGCCAAATGTTTAAACTGTGCTCCATGACAAGACAGAGATGACAGTTCTTTCTCACAATTAAAAGAATGTAAACATATCTTATCTTCAAAAGAGCGCCGTCAGGAGCAGATAATGTCAGAGAGAGCGCTAAGAAAAGCAAACAATCAAAAAATCAATATGTGCTTTTAAGTATACAGAAGCACGAGCCTCCATGTCCTCTGTGCAAACAGCCCCTCTGCTCACACCCCCTCTGTCAGGCAGAGAGAGTGAGAAAGATAGAGAAAAGCAAACAAGCACCGCGTGGGAAGCATATCTTATATCATTGAGGAGTTTTAGTTAATATGTAATACATGCTCTAATTGGGCAGCTTCTAAGCCATCCGCCAATAGCGTCCCTTGTATGAAATCAACTGGACAATCAAACTAAGGAAGCATGTAACCTAAATTAAAAGACACATTGTCTGCAGAAAGCGGCGAACCAGCGAAAAATCTATGATATATATTTAGACATGCTTACATTTAAAATCCGCGATAGAGTGAAGCCGCGAAAGTCGAAGCGCGATATAGCGAGGGATTACTGTAGTTATCAGAAGGGAGACGTGAATCCCGTGGCGAAGCAAGGAAGGGAATGTAGAGACCGGAGCGACGGATGGTCTTATAACGTGGGAGGCGTTGGGATGGAGGACCCAACGCCACCTCACACGGCGACGAGCTGCAGGTTATGGACGTATATATGTACGTAAGTAAGATTCAGTTAGCATTGGGAACCCGTGTACCAAATTTCTTGAAGATGGGCCCATAAGTAACAAAGACCGTTGAAAAGTTTGATATGGCGGCCGACAGTGGCATCATACCACCGAGATAGATAGATAGATATAGATACTTTATTAATCCCAAGGTGAAATTCACATAATCCAGCAGCAGTATACTGATACAAAGAAACAATATTAAATTAAATAGTAATAAAAATGAGTCCTTGGTCTTGCTGGTGTTAAGGTGTAAGTGGTTTGAGTCGCACCATTTAACAAAGTCTTTGATTAACTTTCTGTACTCCTCCTCCTGCCCACTCCTGATGCAGCCCACAATAGCAGTGTCATCAGCGAACTTTTGCACGTGGCAGGACTCCGAGTCATATTGGAAGTCTGATGTACTGTATATAGACTGAACAGGACCGGAGAAAGTACAGTCCCCTGCGGTGCCCCTGTACTGCTGCACACAATGTCAGACCTGCAGTTCCCAAGACGCACATATTGAGGTCTGTCTGTAAGATAGTCCACAATCCATGCCACAAGGTGTGAATCTACTCCCATCTCAGTCAGCTTATCCCTAAGGAGCAGAGGTTGGATGGTGTTGAAGGTGCTAGAGAAGTCCAAAAACATAATTCTTACAGCACCACTGCCTCTGTCCAGGTGGGAGAGGGATCGATGAAGCATATAGATGATGGCATCCTCCGCTCCCACCTTCTCCTGGTATGCAAACTGCAGAGGGTCGAGGCGTGACAGACCTGTGGCCTCAGGTGGTGAAGCAGCAGCCTCTCCATGGTCTTCATCAGATGTGGCGTCAGAGCAACAGGCCGGAAGTCATTCAGCTCACTAGGGCGTGATACCTTTGGGACAGGAGTGATACAAGATGTTTTCCAAAGCCTCGGGACTCTCCCCTGTTCCAGGCTCAGGTTGAAGATGCGCTGTAGAGGACTCCCCAGTTCCAACGCACAGGCCTTCAGCAATCGTGGCGATACACCATCTGGACCCGCTGCTTTGCTGGCACAAAGTCTTTTCAGCTCTCTGCTCACCTGGGCTGCTGTAATTGTGGGTGGGGATGTCTCACCTATGCTGGTATCAGCAGAAGGATGGTTGGAGGATGCAGTACTCCGAGGTGAGAGTGGGTTACTGTGATCAAACCTATTAAAGAAGTTGTTCATTTGGTTTGCTCTCTCCACGTCTGTCTCGATGGCGGCACCCCGCTTGAGCTGCAGCCAGTGATAATCTTCATCCCATCCCACATTTCCTTCATACTGTTGTTCTGCAACTTCTGCTCCAGCTTTCTCCTGTACTGCTCTTTCGCCGCCCTGAGCTGGACTCGGAGTTCCTTCTGCACGCACTTCAGCTCATGCTTATCACCACCTTTAAAAGCCCTTTTCTTCTGGTTCAAAAGGCCCTTGATGTCACTTGTAATCCATGGCTTGTTGTTAGCATAGCAGCATACTGTTCTTACTGGAACTACAATGTCCATACAGAAGTTGATGTAATCAGTTGTGCATTCAACAGCCTCTTCAATGTTCTCACTATGTGATCTCAGCAATATATCACAGTCTGTAGTTCCAAAGCAGTCTCTCAGAGCCTGCTCTGCCTCAGGGGACCACTTCCTGAATGAGCGTGTGGTAATAGCGTGTGGTAGTAGGTAGCGCCCTCACTCTTGGTTTGTATTGAGGCTGAAGCAGAACCAGGTTATGATCTGCTTTCCCAAGGGCAGGCAGTGGGGTGGCGCTGTATGCGTCTTTAACGTTTGCATATACTAGGTCAATAGTCCTGTTTCCCCGAGTGTTACAATCCACATACTGGGAGATGGCAGGTGAATGTTTTATCCAGCGTTACATGGTTAAAGTCTCCAGCGATTAGCACAAGTGCCTCAGGGTGCTGCGTTTGTAACTTAGCAACTGCGGAATGGATGATGTCACTCGCCATCTCCGCGTTCGCTTGAGGGGGGATGTAAACAATAACAGCAATCACGTGTCCAAACTCTCTGGGCAAGTAATAGGGCCGCAGACTTACGGCCAACAGTTCAATGTCCCTGCAGCAAGTGGAGATTTTAACGTTTACATGTCCTGAGTTGCACCACTTTGTATTGACATAGAGAGCGAGTCCTCCTCCTTTCTTCTTTCCACAGGTACTTGCGTCTCTGTCCGCTCTAACTGTGCTAAACCTGGGTAGCTCCACGTTAGCATCTGGGATGATAGACGTTAGCCATGTTTCACTAAAACACAGCAAGCTGCATTCTCTGTAGGTTCTGACATTTCACCAGCACAGCCAGTTCGTCGATCTTATTTGGTAGTGAGTTTACATTTCCCAGAATCACAGAAGGCACCGACGGTTTATAACGCCATTTTCTCTCAAGTTGTTTCAATTTAATCTTATTTTTTATCTTTGCGCCGGCTCGGCTGCCCCGATATCGTCTTCTTACCTTGTCAGGTAAATAAGGAACCACACCGGCATAAGCATTTCTTCTCAGTGCTTTAAGCTGACTGCTTGAATAGGCGATTCTCCGAGTGTAAAAATCCATGTCAAATAGTAAAATAGTAAAAATGTGTAAAAAGTGTCCAGGGAGCAATTCCACATAAAAGAAAGTGGTAGAAGTGATCAGAGAAATAGAGAAAAATAGAGATAAAAAGGTAAAAGATAAATAGAGATAAAAAGGTAAAAGATAAATAGAGATAAAAAGGTAAAAGATAAAGTCGTATACGGAGCTGCTGGAAAGGCTGCCACTCGGATGCGGCGCCGAAAATGATCATAAATAAGTACCAAATTTCAGCCTTCTACCTACACAGGAAGTTGAGAGAATTAATGACGTTGGAAAGTTCAATATGGCAGCTGACAGTGGCGTCATACCACCGAAATAAGTATGTACATTGGTTTCGGTTAGCGCAGGGAAGCCGCCTACCAAATTTCGTGAAGATGGGGCCATGAATAAGAAAGTTCAATATGGCGGACGTTGTTGACCGTTACGCATAGAATTTCGAAATGAAACCTGCTTAACTTTTGTAAGTAAGCTGTAAGGAATGGGCCTGCCAAATTTCAGCCTTCTACCTACACGGGAAGTTGTAGAATTAGTGACGTTTGGAAAATTCAATATGGCGGCCGACAGTGGCGTCATACCACTGAAAGAAGTACGTACATCGGTTTTGGTTAGCGCAGGGAAGCCACCTACCAAATTTCGTGAAGATGGGGTCAGCCTTCTACCTACACGGGAAGTTGGAAAATTGGTGACGTTGGAAAGTTCAATATGGCGGCGAAAGTGGCATCATACCATCGAAATAAGTAAGTACATCGGTTTCGGTTAGCGCAGGGAAGCCGCCAACCAAATTTCGTGAAGATGGGGCCATAAATAAGAAAGTTCAACATGGCGGACGTTGTCGACCGTTACGTGTAGAATTTCGAAATGAAACCTGCTTAACTTTTATAAGTAAGCTGTAAGGAATGAGCCTGCCAAATTTCAGCCTTCTAAGTTGGAGAATTAGTGATGAGTCAGTGAGTGAGTGAGTCAGTCAGTGAGGGCTTTGCCTTTTATTAGTATAGATTTGTATGTCCATGGTCTTTAAAATAAAAAACGGATATTGTTTTTATGTTTGTGGGCTGCAATTTTATTTTTAATTTCTGCAAATATTGAATAAAATTAGATGTGGATGAATTTTAGCTTTTCTGGTTCACTGTTAAGATTTCACTAAATCCCAAAGTAGCTAAATATCATTATTTATACTTTTATTGTGTACTTTTTTTTTTGTTATAACAAATGAGTATTCTGCTACTCAAGTTATTCTAGCCCATTCCTAGAAACTATACCAAAAACTGAGGATTAATTGATAAGTCTCTCAAAATACAGTAACAATTTTAATGTTCCATGTAAAAATTACTCATTTTAACTTTTTATTTAATATATGCTCTTACTTGTTGTATGTTGCTTTAACATGTGCTATTGGGAGTTCTTCATACTTTTTGCCTTGCCAACGCAAGCTGGATTCCTGGCCAGGAACAGGAGGGAAAATACTGAAAGAAATGAAAATAAACAAGATGAAAAAAAGTTTGGAAATGTGAAATAAATATTAAATGTATACAAAAATACTATAATTTAAAATGAGTAAATACAGTACTCTTATTTCAGGTCCTTTCAGAGTATCAAGTACATATTAGGTTATAGAAATAAAAACAGTTTTATAGTAATACTAGACAAGTCTGCTACAATAACGGGCGCTAGAACAGTAGTGCATAAACATTAGTAGGACCAGTCTATATTAAATGGCAAGGGACCCTGACCTCATTCTATTTGTCTTATTTTTTTTTTTTGTCAAAAATATTTTTGCAAGAAGCCTAAAGTAAAATAATAATAAAAATAAAATAGAAACGTATATGACAATACAGTAAGTATAATTAATATGCCTTAGTGTAAAACTTTGTAACAATCTGTAATACACAATATCTGAAGAAGATATTTAGGAAACATTTTCTATTTTTTACCTCATGAAATGTTTCTACAAAATTTCATTATAGACAACATTTCTTGTAAATATTCTGTCTGAGTTTGGCAATAGTTTGACTTGTTCAGGACCATCTACAACCTTGACAACAACATCTGGAAAACTTCTAACTCTTGATAATGCAACATATAACTGACCGTGGCTGAATACTGGTTTGGCAAGTAAATGCCAACTTTTTCTAAGGTTTGCTCTTCTGAGTCTTTCTCTTTTAGCGTTTTTCTGATGCTCATTTTCTTTTTCTTCAATCGATCTATTTGCTCGTATTTTTTTTTTTGTCTTTCAGTCTTTCTTTTGTTGATGTTTACTTGTTGAACTGACCGTTCTTCCAACAGATGTTGCTTATATAGAATTTAATTGTCTGTGTCTTTTGTCCTACTTGACGTGTCCTTTTTTTATTTTGGGTGGCATGTTGTTAGTAGATATGTCCGTAATATTTTCTCTTACAGTAATACTGGCTTGTATGTGGCTGTAATATGAGTCACTGTATTGTGTGCCTTTCATTTTCTCTCGCAGTAATACAGGTTTGTATTTCCGTAAAATGCCTGTAATTTTCTCTGAAAGCTTTGATGAATACTGGCTTTGATGTCCGTAATATGACTTTCATTTTCTGTTACAACAGTGGGCAACCAGCAGAGTGTCCCTAGCAACTGATGTAATGTGTGGCGTGCAGCTGATAATCGTGCTGTGGCATCTCCCCAGCAAGTACTGTGCAGTTCCCTAGCAAGTATTTTAATCTGTGGTGGCGTGCAGCTGATTATTGTATGTTTGGCGTCTCCCCAGCAACGGATTTTATGTGCGCAGTCACGACTACCCAATCAGCATTCTCCCAAGCAATGATGTCCTTTATTTGCTTATCATGTGCGACCGCAGTTAGGCCAGTCACTGTGTGCCCAGCTTCCAGTGTGTGTGTGTCCACGGTGCTGTGTGCATGGGCGGGCACGGTGCGATGTACGGCGCGGCGCGGCCCGCACATGTGCACTTCACCAGAAGACACACACACGGACACCTGGACGCACACAGGGGTTTTATTAAAGAGGATGATAAATATTTTAATGAAGAAATCTTATTTTCTTTTACTATGTTTTTTGTGGATTTTGACAAATGATCCACCAAAAGATGACAGCAGAGCTTCATGGAATTTCTGCCTTTAGGCATTTGTGTCAGATTATTGAATTTCACAACTGTCACATTTTTACATGTTTTATTTTGTTGATAAACGTAATCAGTCTATAATAAAAGTAAATACTGTAGCAGGAAGACTGCTTTATTCAAAAAATGTAACTTATTTGTCAAAGAACAAAAAAATGAACAAAGACAATGTAAAAAATATATACAACAATCACAAAAATTACAAAATGTTAATTTACTTAAGCTTTTAAAGTTTATATATCTATACTAATAAAAGGCAAAGCCCTCACTCACTCACTCACTGACTCATCACTAATTCTCCAACTTCCCGTGTGGGTGGAAGGCTGAAATAAGGCAGGTTCATTCCTTACAGCTTCCTTACAAAAGTTGGGCAGGTTTTATATCGAAATTCTACGCGTAATGGTCATAACTGGAAGCAGTTTTTCTCCATTTACTGTAATGGGGATGAGCTTCAACGCCGTGGGGGCGGAGTTTCGCGTGACATCATCACGCTTCCCACGTAATCACGCAGTACATAGAAAACCAGGAAGACCTCAAAAAAGCGCTGAAGAAAACATGCATTATATAATTGAGAAGGCAGCGAAACAATAAGAAGCGAGCGAGTGACATATACAACCATATTCATGAGTTCTGCTACTTCGGAAACAAAGCACGATGTAAACCTACACTTTAAATTAAGTTCATAGACAGGCTGCCGCTGGCGTTTGTAATTTAGTGCCTGCCCATATAAGGCCGTCCGTCAGCGGCAATCAATAGCAAACTCCCACTAAATATTCACGGGTGAACGACTGTGCTTATGGAGAGGAAGATGAGATGGTCAGGGTGGTGTTTGACACAAACTCAGCTAAACTGCGAGAGAAAGTTTTAAGTGCCAGGACTAAGGTAACAATAAATACAGCCATGGACATAGCACGAGATGGCACCAGCACAGCTGGGAACCTTCGATGCATGTACACCGAGTGGCTCACGTGAACTGACGCAGTGCACAGATAAAAAGCAACAGTTCCAAAGAGTGCTGAACAAAAACCGAATTACACAATTGAAAAGGCAGCAAAAAATATGAAGCGTCTGGTACATACAAGCATATTCATAAATCCAACTACTGCGGAAACAAAGCACACGTTGGAAAAAGTCAATGTCCGCTAAAGGAAGACAGTGTAAAAAACCCGTGCATGCAGTGTGTCAGGTCTCAGATAAAGAAGAAGGCGAGCTGTTTATTGATGCAGTAAGAAGCGAATCGATGAATGAAACCTGTCATCTTTACAGCGATTGACAAACACGGAATGTAACTTGAACACAACACATCCTACAAATACGAACCTGATTGAAAGAAATAATGATAATCAAATCCTTGATGACAGCAACACTCAGTAACACTCACAAAACAAATACTGTATATTGACAGTCATGTTACGTTATTTTTAAAATGTTCCCTTTTCTTTTCTAGCTTTTTAACACACTACTTCTCTGCGATACGGGTATATATATATATGTATATATATATCACGATCTACATACTCGAATAATGGATACTTTATTAGCCATCAATGATTGTTTTGGTAAAGCCATACTCAGTGTATTCATTAGATGAGCGGTAAAAACTAAGAGCGAGGGAGGATGCAGGCTGTAGTGCTGGCGTCAACTCTATCTGAATTGGCGATCACATTTGAAAAAATATATCTTTTCAAGTTCTATTTAGTCCATATGTGTCAAACTCAAGGGCGCGGGCCACATCCGCCCGGCGTGTAATTATATCCGCCCGAGATCATTTTATATACTGTATTATTGTTATTAATGGCCGGGTATATGAAGCGCTGGTAACACAATAAACTACAGATCCCATAATGCAGCGCTTCAGCTGCCTTGCGAACACTTACGCGTTAATCAAGTGTAGCTTATGATGCTGCAAGTTATTGCGAAGCTAGCTCACACGATGCTGAAGAGAAAAGTTGATTCTGAAAATAGAGCCTTTAAAAACCGATGGGAGGCTGAGTATATGTTTACTGAACCCGTGTGTCTCATTTGTGGAGCTAATGTGGCTGTAATTACAGAATTTAATCTAAGACGGCACTATGAGACAAAACATCAGGGTAACCTGAATGCAATGCAGAAGATACAGAAAGCAGAAGAATTAAATAAGAATCTGACACTTCAGCGGACGTTTTACCGTGCACAATCACAAAGTGATTTCAAGTGAAGCTGCTTTTATGGGAGACACAAATGCACCAGTGCAATTTGCCCCACTTTCCCTGTTGCCAAGTAATGTTAAACCAAGTCGTCACTACGGTGTTCCCAAATCGCACTTTGCTGATAAACTGGCGCACTGAGTTTGCACGGCTTTGGTGACTTTGAAGAACAAAAAGTCCGTCTACATGCGGCTCGAACCTTGTGCATGTTTGGTAGCACATATCTGTGTGAGAAGCTCTTCTCAGTGATAAAGACTAACAAAACAGCACACAGGAGTCGCCTCACTGATGAGCACCTGCAATCCATCCTGAGAATCTCCACAACACAGAACCTCACACCAAACATAAGCGAACTTGTTGCCAAAAAAAGATGCCAGGCGTCCAGCTCTAAAATGACATATGAGCAAAGACAACTGAATGATTTGATTTGTTATTGCTGAAAGGAACACATTTTATTTATATTTCTAGGTTTTGTTATGCAGCATGTTCATATTTGAATTTGTATAATTTTGACAGGATATATTTTTATGGAGAGCAAAATCTTTTGGGATATTTAAAATCTAAGTTTATTTTTATATAAAATTACATAAGAGAAAAGAAATTTGAATGTTTGTTCTTTTAACGTTTACTTTATTTCTAACTTGTATAATTTAGACAGGATATATTTTTATGGAGAGCAAAATATTATAAGTTGTTTAAGGTTTGAGTTGATTTATTCACGAATAATATTCCTGTCTGTTTTACCATTCCTACCAAAGATATTTCTGTCGACTAAATAAAAATTCCTTCTATTTAAAATTTAAATAGAACTTGAACAAATCGATAGTTCATAATATCCACGCAGACTTGCACGTAAGAGCGGGAGTTATCCGTTTTAACAAGCAGCGTATTGCACTGATACGAAATAGCTGTGTGTGTATATATGTAGATATGTATGTATATGTATATATGTTTATATATATGTGTGTGTGTGTGTATGTATATGTGTGTGTATATATATATATATATATGTATTTGTGTGTATATATGTAGATATATATATGTATGTATATATGTGTGTGTGTATATTTATGTGTATATGTATAGATATGTATATATATATGTTTATGTGTGTGTGTAAATATATATATATATATATATATGACAACAACACTCATCACTCACAACAGTGACAAAACAATTACATTGACAATCATGTTACGTTATTTTCAAAATGTTTCCTTTTCTTTTTCATTGCTTCTTTAACACACTACTTCTCCGCTGCTATATATATATGTATATATATGTGTATATATATATATATATATGTGTATATATATATATACACACACACACACAGTATACACATACATATATATATACATATATATATATATATATATATATATATATATATATATATATATATATATATATATATATATATATATATATATATATATATATATATATATATATACACATACACACACAGAGTATATAATAACATACACAATTCCTTTATAAATTACCTGGTTAAATCTATTATCTTTTTTATGTGAAAGGTAGGTCCGGTACAGTATGTTTAAGAATAACATATGGTTTAGCACTAAAACAAAAACAAAAAATGGATGAACATCCGTTTACTGTATGCTTATAAAATATTTTTAGTAAACTGCCATTCTGTTAAACTCTAATTATCAAAATGTTGTAATAAGTGGAGACCAGAGACGTGGAAAGGTTTGGGGCAGCCACCCGTTTATTACGGTTTCCCGGCTGCAAAAGTCTTTGAGGCATTGCAATAGTTTGTTACAACAGAGTCCAAAACAGAACTGCCTGCCTAAGCAAAGGCAGCGAGCTTTATAGCACAGAGGGCGGAAATGATGTAGTCCTCTGGGCGGAACTGGAAGTGACATCATCCTGGGGGCCGGAACCGGAAGTGACCTCATTCTTGGGGCCGGAACCGGAAGTGATGTGTCCTTCCTGGAAATGGCTGCTCCTGGTGAGATTTCCCGGGTAAGACCTGCAGAGAACTCAGAAAGAGCGTCAGTGCACCCCGCCCCCCCCGGGCAGATGTATAAACAGTATTTCTAAGCCCTTCAGCTGCTTCCCATGCACCGTGTGTGACAAGACTCCCCCCTCAGCCCAGACCCGTCGGGTCGGGCGACCTGCACCGAGAGGTCGTGGGCCGGGAGAGGGCATCGGCGTTGGCATGAAGAGACCCCTGTCGATGAACGAGCGTATACTTGTACTGCTGCAGGTCAAGAAACCACCTCGTGACCCGCTGGATTGACTCCCTGTGAAGGGCCATCCACTTCAGAGGTGCATGATCCGTCACCAGAGTGAACACGCGACCCAAGAGGTAGTACCGCAGCTGAGTTACGCCCATTTGATCGCCAGAGCCTCTTTCTCCACCGCCGCGTACCTGGTCTCCCTGTCCAACAGTTTCCGGCTCAGGTACATAACGGGGTGTTCAACACCGTCGACCTTTGGCTCAACACGGCACCCAAGCCTGTGTCCGAAGCGTCCGTCTGGAGGATAAAAGGGAGAGAGAAGTTAGGGGAGATCAAGATAGGTGCTGAAGTCAGAGCCCTTTTTAAGTCACTGAATGCAGCCTCCGCTTTATCAGACCATACCACCGTATTAGGAGCTCTTTTCTTTGTCAAGTCGGTCAAGGCGCGCTCTCGGAGAAGCGAGGCACAAACCGGCGGTAGTACCCGCCAAACCGAGAAAGGATTGGACTTGCCGCTTGGTTTTTGGACGGGCCAGGCCATTATGGCTTGCAACTTGGAACACTGTGGCCTCACAGTACCCCGGCCCACTAGGTAGCCCAAATATTTGGCTTCTCTCAATCCAAAGAAACATTTCTTGGGGTTGATTCGGAGCCCGGCCTCCCCCAGTGTCCGTAATACTGCTGTGACCTGCTGTATGTGTTCCTTCCAGGTGCTGGAATAGATGACAACGTCATCCAGATAGGCAGCACAGAACGAGTTATGGGGCGGAGCACTTTGTCCACCAGGCGCTGAAAAGTCGCAGGCCCGTGTAACCCGAATGGAAGGACACGATACTGCCAGTGTCCGCTAGGAGTGCTAAGCGGTTTTTCCTTAGCGGACTCCGTTAAAGGAACCTGCCAGTACCCTTTGTCATGTCAAGTGTAGTCAAGAATTTGGCTGGTCCCAGTCTCGAGGAGGTCATCCCGCGAGGCATGGGATAAGCATCAAATCGGAAACTTGGTTAAGCCGGCGGAAGTCATTGCAAAACCTCCAACTGCCGTCAGGCTTAGCAATCAAGGCGATGGGACTGGACCAGGGACTACTACTTTCCTCGATTACTCCTAGTGCCAGCATTCGCGATTTCCAGTTCCACTTCTACTTTCTTTGCCTCCGGAGTCTGTAGGGTCGCTCACGGACGATCACCCCGGTCAGTCAATATGTCATGCGCAATCAGAGAGGTCCGACCTGGTTGTTCACTTACCACCTCTGGGACAGAGCGGATAGCTGCTTGAGCTCTTGTTTCTGTCTGGGGATAGCTGCTCGCGAAATTAAGGGAACTTACTTCGCAAGAGAGAGCAGGGCTGTCGGAGGAGGGATCGGGATCCCTCTCCTTCCACGGTTTCAGCAGGTTTACATGATATATTCGCTCAGCTGGTGGCGATTGGGCTGTTTCACCAAATAGTCAACCAATCCCTTCCTCTCCTTAATTTCGTAGGGGCCTAGCCAATGCGAGCAGTTTAGAGTGAGAAGTTGGTACCAATACCATGACGCGATCCCGGTTGGAACTCCGGAGAGTCGTGCCACGGTCATAAAGGCGGGCCTGTGCTGATTGCGCCTCCTCTATATGACTTTTTAGAATCGGTCTTATTGCATCAAATCTATCGCGCAATTGGGCGATATATTCCAAAATATTAGTGGAGGGCTGTGCCTCCCCTTCCCAGCCCTCTTTTAAAATATCTAATAAACCCCGGGGTTGTCTTCCGTACAATAATTCAAATGGAGAGAACCCGTAGAGGCTTGAGGAACTTCCGGTAGGCAAAGAGGACAAGGGGAGGAGTTGGTCCCAATTCCTCCCATCCTTGCTGACTACCTTACGTAGCATTTGCTTGAGAGTTTGATTAAATCTCTCCACTAGCCCATCGGTTTGAGGATGATACACGAGGTTTTAAATGCTTTATTTTCAGTAACTTGGCAGTCTCCTTGAGCGTTTCCGAGGTAAAAGGCGTTCCTTGGTCCGTCAGGACTTCTCTAGGAATGCCTACCGAAAAGACTCCTACTAGTTCCGTGCAATATTTTTAGTGGTAGCGGCGCGGAGCGGCTTCAGGGAATCGGGTAGCATAATCCACGAGGGCGAGTATATATTTATATCCTCGGGCTGAGGGTTCTAGGGTCCTACTATATCCACCCCAATCCTCAAAGGAACGTCAATAAGGGGAAGGGGAACCAGAGGAGCACGGTCCTTCCTAGGAATTTGCCGCAGTTGACATTCCGGACAGGAAATGCAAAAACGGCGAACCTCCTCATTGATCCCCGGCCAAAAAAACCGGAGCTTAATTCTCTCTAATGTTTTGTCGGACGAGATGGCCTCCAAGAAGGTGGGAGTGTGCTAACTTCGCAAACCTGCCGCCGGTAGGTCAGCGGGATTAGCAACAACTTCGGACCTTCCCCTCATGTTCAGCGACCCGATACAACAATTCATTATCAATGACAAAGTGAGGTCCCTGTGGCATGGGCAAATGCGCGTTGGCGTTAACGAGAACCACTGCATTCTTTATGTGTTTCAGAGAGTCGTCATTCCACTGTTCTCTCTTGAAAGAAGCGGTGTTGCTCTAAACTGAAAGTGCAACTCAGAGAGGGGTCGGTCTGACCTCAAGGGGCGGAGATCCTCCTCGCTGCGGCGCTAGTGGATGGCGTAGTAGCCCGCGACGGTCGGGAGTGTCTTCGTCACTCTCTTGGCCTACCGCCCACTCCCTGTCGGCTGATTACGGTGTGGAAGCAGCTTGAGATGAATCGTTGTCATCTATACGAGGCCATAAGTTTTTGGGAATGCTTTCTAAACTACGCTGTTACTATCAGACCAGTCCGCCCGAGGATTACGGAAGCGGAGGATCGGATGCACCGCCACGGTAAGCTGTCGAAGGGTTCCTCCGAGACATATGTAACACGGGCGGTATTTATGCGCGGATATCTCCGTGTATACATTTTAGACTGGTCTTTTTTAATCCATTGTTGCGGTAGAAAAACGGCGAGCAACGACAGACACGTTACTGCGGAATCAAACAGCGCTGTTATCTTATGTCCATTAATAAGAAGCTCCCCGTATGTTTATCCGCCAGGGATTGCTAAGGGCACACAAACAACCCGCCATTGTCCCCTACGGTCCGCCTTGTTCCCGACAGGTCGCAAGCCAGGCGGCCCGGCGACTTGAACAAGCTCTGGAATGCGTGGAAGGGACTGCTTTAGTAGGACATAGCTCCGGGTAGTCCACAGAGCGGCTGTTCTGCCCTCCCAGGTTTCACAGCCGGCCTCTGGGTTTGCAAGAGCTGTAGCAGCTCGTCCATAGAATGGAATTAAGCCCCAGGCGGCTGGGCAAATTCCTGGGGTAGTCTTTTAGCAGCAGAAAACAGGCCACTTGCTGCACTATTTGTAAGGGGTTAACTCGAATGGCGTAGCCACTCACCCACCTGTTGCCAGAGAGCCATAGCCTGCTCTGACAGCCCTTTGCTTGGGTTAAACTCCCAGTTTATGATTTCCTTCACCTGCCGGACTGGGGACAACCCATCGTTAACTGGGACCTTGGTCCCGATGGGCAGCTCGGCTTTCCTGCCAAGCAGAGCATACTGAGCCACTCGAGTGTGTTCCCCAGAAGCAACCCCACGCCTGTGGGTCCCCTCGTTCTCCACGAGATGGGTGGTCCCACACCGGGTTATGCTCATGGAGCAGAGCCTGCACGCGTCCTTCCTGACCCTCTGGCGCACTCCCGCCCGAAACTTCGGCCCGGTACTCACCCACCTGGTTCCGTGATAGTTCGTGTCCCGGGTTCATCGGGGACACCATCCTGCCGACTACGCCACTGTAATAAGTGGAGACCAGAGACGTGGAAAGGTTTGGGGCAGCCACCCATTTATTACGGTTTCCCGGCTGCAAAAGTCTTTGAGGCATTGCAATAGTTTGTTACAACAGAGTCCAAAACAGAACTGCCTGCCTAAGCAAAGGCAGCGAGCTTTATAGCACAGAGGCGGAAATGATGTCGTCCTCTGGGCGGAACTGGAAGTGACATCATCCTTGGGGCCAGAACCGGAAGTGACCTCATTCTTGGGGCCGGAACCGGAAGTGATGTGTCCTTCCTGGAAATGGCTGCTCCTGGTGAGATTTCCCGGGTAAGACCTGCAGAGAACTCAGAAAGAGCGTCAGTGCACCCCGCCCCCCCCGGGCAGATGTATAAACAGTATTTTCTAAGCCCTTCAGCTGCTTCCCATGCACACGTGTGTGACAATGTGCATTATTTGTCATAACAGCCTATCTAATGCCTTGTGCTTGTGTAAAGTTAATAGTTTCACATTGAACTCAATAGTTTCAATTAATGATTAAGCAAGTTAAGCATAGCTGTTGATTTCTAATTCAACTGACAGTCTTGGATGTGTGTGTGTTGATAAGAGAAGGCTGGAGTATGATTAATAGGAAGGTATTAACGTTTTAAAGACAATAGGTTTGGCCAAAAATCAACCACTTTTTAAAGCATAAGAAGTTAGCTAGAAAAGGAGCCTGAATTTGAGTGCTTTAAAGCTAGTATCCATCATCTACTTAAGGCATGAGACAAACTTTAGGCTTCTTCGATTATGGATCTTTCTATTATTCACCATTCAGTATTACAAGGAAACAGTTCACTTAAGATCAACTGGTACATTTTACAGTCATTAAAGTGTAACTGAGAAATTGTTGTATGAAAGATACTTGGGTGAATCTAGGTTAATTATCACCACCTGTCATGAGATGGACTTAATATGTTAACCTATGCTGAACAAACAAGAGCATATGCTTTATGAGTAATGCAAAATAAAAGGTTTCCCATAACAATGTAACCAACATAGCTGTTGACCTTAACCAACCTGTATTCCTCCAAGTTGTTTGTGGAAGGAGAACTTGTGAAACTTTCTGCAGGCACTTGAAATCTCTGTGCACTGGACCACAAACATCGGGGTCCATTCCTGAATGACGAGAAAGAACATAAAATTAACTCTTAACTGAAAGTAATACAATGGCAGAAGACAAATTAAAAAATGCATTAAAAAGTATTTTTACAACATTGTTTGAAGCTCCAGAAGTTCACTTGAAAAAAGAAAAATGTTCTAAATAAACTAATCAAAAATGGTCAGGTTTCTGCTTGCATTGTGCTACAATATGATAGATGCACCATTGGTAACATTTATGCTTGTAGGTCAATAGCTCATCATTCTTCATCATATGGCTAATAACAGTCTAACAAGCTTATTACCATATTACAAGGAAAGGCTATCTTCAAGCAATAATTATAATTTTTTTTCCAGATGTAACAATATTTGACTATTTTGTATATGGCTAATAGTAGTTTATTAATATCATTAAGAACAGATTACGGTAAAGGTATTTTTTTATTTAGTAAACGCCTTTACCCAAAGAAACTTCCAAAATAAAAACAAAAAAAAAAACAAAACACAAAATCAATAAACATGCCAGATGCTTAAATATAGTGTAAAATCTTACAAAGCAATAATGATTGTAGCTTTGGTCATATTTTTTTGTCTTCTGATTTTTGCCATAGTGGAAAATAAACTGAAGTTTCAGCACTCCATCCCATTGCCTTTACAGGGTACTTGAGTCAACTTCCTGCAATATTCCCTATTACTCTAATTAATACTCAAAATTTCTGGTGATGAAATGCGACCATATAACAAAAAATTACTATTATAATTATTTTTTGGAAAAAAAATACATGACTTGCTAAAATATTATATATATAAATACTGTAAATGCTTAAAATTACAGTTTTGACAGCATGGAGGATGAAATGTTTAGCAGTACAAGCTTCAACCTGTAATCAATTTCAAAGAAAGATTGCAACAAAACAAGAGGTAAATGCAGTAAAGAGCTGTGAACTGTAAATACTGATCCTATAAATTTATCCAAAAAATGTACTTGCACCTTGACTCTGATAGTAACATCTGCACATTAAGTCCTATACTTATTCTATCAAAATGGACAAGAAAGTAAAGGTTGTTTTATAACAGAGATGAGACTTGCCATAAATATATCAAATGTTGTCAATATATTCACTAGTCTGTATTCTCGAGTTTGTAGGAGGAGCTGCACTTTCAGCTTATCTGGCTGCACTTGGTAGATTTAGTTCTGTATGCAGCAGTTATTTTTTGAAGTTTAATTTCTACATGTGTTCTCAATTCTTCCATTAGAGGATATACAATGTATGGTTTAATCATTTCTTGTATTATACCCAGAAACTTGCATAAGTGCTCTGAGTCTACACTCGTTAAGAATGCTATACATAATAATAAAGTTAGACCTCTTATATCTTTGAAAGATGCTGAGAAATTAGTTTACGCTTTTGTTTTCAGTCGACTAGATTACTGTAATGCACTCCTCTCAGGACTACCCAAAAAAGACATAAATCGTTTGCAACAAGTGCAGAATGCAGCTGCTAGAATCCTGACTAGGAAAAGAAAATCCGAACACATTTCTCCAGTTTTGATGTCACTACACTGGTTACCTGTGTCACTCAGAATTGAGTTTAAAATTCTGCTAATGATTTATAAAGCCTTAAATAACCTCGCTCCATCTTATATATCGGAATGTCTGACACCCTATATCCCAAATTGTAACCGTAGATCCTCAAATGAGTGTCTCCTTACAATTCCAAAAGCAAAACTTAAAAGAAATGGTGAGACGGCCTTCTGCTGTTATGCACCTAAAATCTGGAATAGCCTGCCAATAGGAATTCACCAGGCTAATACAGTAGATCCTTTAAAAAACTGCTGAAAACACATTACTTTAACATGGCCTTCTCATAACCTCACTCTAATTTAATCCTGATATTCTGTATGTTCAATTCATTATAATACCTATTCATGGTGGCTCTAAAATCCGTACTAAGCCCTACTCTCTCTTCTGTTTCATTTTCCAGTTTCTTTGTGGTGGTGGCCTGCGCCACTACCATCTACTCAAAGCATCATTATGCTCCAACATTGATAGACTAAAAGCCGGAAGTCTGCATGACCATCATCATCAAGTCCTTCTGTAAGAACCCTAAATACAAAGGGGACTGTTTCATTTATGTGAGGTAGAATGCCCAGAGGGGACTGGGCGGTCTCATGGTCTGGAATCCCTGCAGATTTTATTTTTTTTCTCCAGCCGTCTGGAGTTTTTTTTGTTTTTTCTGTCCTCCCTGGCCATCGGACCTTGCTCTTATTCTATGTTAATTAATCTTGACTTATTTCATTTTCTTAATGTGTCTTATTTTTCTATTCTTCATCATGTAAAGCACTTTGAGCTACATTTTTTGTATGAAAATGTGCTATATAAATAAATGTTGTTATACAAAAATTAATTAGAAATAAATTAAATAAATAAAGTATGAACACCACTTTATTTCAGTTACAAAGACTGAATGTGTTGCGTGCATGTGAAGGCTGAAATGGTTATAGGAGACAAGCCGTAATTGTTCTCAAAACTCTCATCAACTAAGCCAATGTCTACTGAAGACTCTGTAATTAATTATTTAATGAATGAACCTATTATACCTTTACAGAATATATACTGTATATACTTAAATATGTACCATGATCTTATGAATACCAAAATGGCTTGTTACCAAATGGTTTTTAGTGCAGCTACTTAGTTGCCCCATCCTGCTGTTATAAACTGCTGCTTAATAAAATGAGTAGTAAATGTTCAAACGAATAACACATTTTGCATATTGTGAAGGACGGAAAGAAACAGATTGAGCTCATATCCATCTGTTCTTGATTTCAAACTAAGAGAACTGCAAGGTAATGTAAGTAGTTCGTTGTATTTTTAACCCATGTGATTTCATGAGTCTTACACTAATTATTCAGTGAGCCATGCAAACAGAAATAAGAAGAGTTTATTAATTTCACAGAGCATGTAAGCATCTTATTTAGAGAAGGGTCTAAAACAGAATTTCAAAATGCTCATACACCAACAAGTTTACTAATTTAATCATACAGACAGAAGCACAATGTGGTTTTTAGATACGGACAGTCACTGTTAAACATGTAAATTACATCAACATTATGTTGAGTTTATTAAGCCCTCTCTATAAATTTATAGAAAATGACAGTGCCTCTAAAATCCAACCAAACGCCAGCCCTGTTTATACCTTTTATTAACATGCATTACTGGTGACTGCATTGTCTAAATGCATGCTCCATGACAAATAGTCGTGCCAGTTGATAATGTGCATGTATAGTTGCTTGCTATGCATTTGTACTCCCAAACAATGCCATCATCAAGTCTGAATTCTAGGTTTACAGGTGTACTGCATTTTATTTTCACCTTAACAGAGTGCTCTTTCTTTGAAAGTTGACAACGACTCTCATCAAAGGAAAAGTCAGACAAAGCGACTTCACAGAAACCATTGTTTTATGATCAACCAGTTTAACATGAATACTATGTTGTTTTAGATGAACCAAATCCTTTAACATTAGATAACCCGAAGCATACGAAAATATTCATAATGCTGAGCCACCTTAAATTCGCTCCCACCTCCTCATAGGTGCCTTTATTTTGCAAATGTGTCAATTAGGGATGCACCGAAAATTTTCGGCCGAAATAGCATTATCGGTTTCGGCCGAAATGTAAGAAAGCGCCGAAAATAAAAGCCGAAATTGTCGCCACGCCTCTCCCATCCTCCCGTCTCGTTCGCGCTGTCATTACGCATCAAACACGGAGTATGTCGGCGGTTTGGAAGCACTTCAAAGTTTCAGATGAGGACAGCAAAGTTGCAATATGCAACATTTGCTCTGCAAAAGTTTGAAGAGGGGGTTCAACAGCAAAAACATTTTCGACTACAGGTTTAATACACCACCTTAAGTCAAGACACGCAATTGAATTTGAGGAATACCGTCAAACAACGTTGCTTAAAACTAAGCCAACTAGCAAATCAACACCCTCGGTTGCCACATTTTTCGAAAAAATTAAGAAATTTGCAAATGACAGTGCTAAAGCACGTGACATAACAGAGAAAGTAATGGAATTCATTGCTTTAGATGACGAGCCGTTTTCAGTCGTGGAGGACATCGGATTTCGTAGGCTAATACACCACATTGAGCCGCGTTACACACTGCCAAGCAGATGGTATTTTGCAGAGACCTCTCTACCTGAAATGTATGACCGTGTTGCAAAGCATGTTCATGAGCTCATGACCACAGATATCTCTGCTCTAAGTTTTACCACAGACATATGGAGCTCTGACGTTAGTCCAACTAGCATGCTCAGTTTGACAGCGCAGTGGATAAACGCGGAGTTTAAATTGCAAAACATTCTGCTTCATGCACAGGAGTTTGTCGGCTCACACACTGCAGCAGCAATATCCGATGCTTTGGCTAACATGTTTGAAACTTGGAACATAGACAAGTCTAAAGTGCATGTGATTGTGAGAGATAATGCACGGAACATGATAAAGGCTATGGATGACAGTGGATTAAAGAGCATACCTTGCATGGCACACACGCTGCAGTTGGCTGTGAATGAGGGAGTGCTTAGTCAGCGGAGCATATCAGAAATCACAGCAACTGGGAGAAAAATTGTGGGACATTTTAAGCATTCTCCGCTTGCTTATTCCAGACTACAAGATTTGCAAAAACAGTTTGGGATGCCAACAAACGACTACAGCAAGATGTGGCCACTCGCTGGAACAGTACATACTATATGTTGCAAGGATTACTTGAACAGAAGCGGGTTTTAGCTGCATACATGACAGATCACGACCTGCCAGCAACTTTGAGTGCACATCAGTGGATGTTGGTGGAAAACATTGTCTCTCTTCTCCCGCTCAACAGTTAACCAAGGAAATAAGCTCAGCTCAAGCGCCTGTTGCTGAAGTTATTCCACTGATCGCAGCACTGAAGCGCCTGCTTGGAAAAGAGGCGGAAACAGATCATGGCGTAAAACAGCTAAAAACTCTACTGGAGGCTGTTAACAAACGCTTCCAAGACATTGAGTCCAACCCTCTTTACGGCATTGCAACAATATTAGATCCACGCTTTAAAGACCATTACTTTGACGATGAGAAAAGGCAGGATGTACGAAATGGTGCAAACAGAGCTTACGGCTCTTGAAACCTCTGGTGAAGCACAAGCCGCGACGGGGAGAACAGAGCAAACTGTGCCTGAGAAACGGTCACGTACAAGTGATGAGGCGCAAATTCCTTCGCTTTCTGATATGTTTGATGAAATTTTACAGGAAAGCGTCCCAACCCACAGCGGTATAAGAGCAAGCGCAGCCTCACAAGAAGTAGCAACCTATCTAGCTGAACTACCCATTGGCAGAAGTGACAATCCACTTGACTACTGGCGCGAACAAAGATCGCTTTCCTTTGCTTGCATGGACTGCGCGCAAGTACTTATCTGCCCCAAGCACCAGCACAGACAGTGAGAGATTATTCAGTGCAGCATCTCATGTTCTTGATGAGAACAGAAATCGTCTCTCCAGCCAGAAAGCTGAACAACTTTTGTTCATAAAGAGAAATCTGCCACTTTTGCTAAAATAAAAGCAGCCTAATTTGATGTTGTTTACAGTTAAAGGTTTGATTTATTTATTCTGTTATTGCAATGTTGTTTTGCACAGTAATTTAAAATTGAAGTAAAACGTTTAATGCAGGTAATATTTTGCACAATTCGTAAAGGCACTAAAAGCTAGCACAGACTGAGTGATTTTATTCAGTGCAGTATGTTCTTCATGAGAAGAGGAACTGTGTCTTCAGCCAGAAAACTGAAAAACGTTTGTTCATAAAGATAAACCTGCTTCTTTTGTTTAAATTAAAAGCAGACCAATTTAGTGTGTATAGTTATGTTGTTTACAGTAAGAGGTTGGATTTATTTATTTTTCTTCTGTTTGTGCACTGTTGTTTGGTACAGTAATTTAAAATTGAAGTAAAAAAGCAGCTAGCATTTTTTTGCACAATTTTGTTACAGAAAGAAATTTTATTTAGTTTTGTTATTGTTAAACAGCCTTATTACTGTTATTTATTATCAATAAAAGTTTGATTGCTTAATTAATTTGTAGTTTTTTTAATACAAACAAAAAGAAAATATTTTAAACATGTTTTTTAATGAAGCCATTTTCGGTTTCGGTATCGGTTTTCGGCCAAGTGCATCCAAACATTTCGGTGCATCCCTAGTGTCAATCAGCACAAACACCAAGCAGCCCATACCCCACTAAGGCAGCTGAAGTCTATTTATCTGGGAGTTAGGTATCTGGAATTGTCTAGGGTAAATAATATATTGTTATTTGGAATACACACATTTCATGTGTGTTCCATGTCTAAAAGGATCTTTATAAATGTAGAATGACAGGAAATGCAAGGCAAGAAATGTTGAACACATAACTAAAACAGAAACCTTTTTCATGCTATAGTAATAAAGACAAAATGTTGACATGAAATGTGTAATGTGTGAAGACTGAAGTCCAAATATCAAATAAACATTTTCACAAAAGTATAACAAGACAAGTGTGCTTTTATTCAAGAATTTAACTGAACAAAAAGAAATTATTCCAATTTTCATGTTGCTGTAAATGTGTAAAAACTGAAGCCAAAATATCATTTGGTACAAAGTAGACATGTCTGCTTGGCTGGTGCAGAGGCAAGAGCTGCTATCTTGTAATTAAGAGGTTGTGGGTTTGATCATGGTTCCTTCCTGCATTTACTATTTTCAGTAGTGAGCTGCTATTATGATTACACTTTATATAATAAAAACACATGTTTGATTTGAGTCTGTAACAGCTGGTGTAAATTTATGGTACTTGTAAAAGATATCACTGAAGGGATATAAGCAGACACACAAATGCTGATGAATCGTCTTCTTGGTATCACATGAATTTTTTTTTTCAGTTTTATTTTTGAATAAAAGCACACTTGTTTCATTACATCTTTGCAAAAGTGTTTATATTATATTCCAGTAACCACTTGAATGACATCAAATCAGAGTACCTTTCCATGGCACTGGTGTGTCTTCAGTTGTTTTAATATAGATGAACATGCTTTCGTAAACAATGAAAATGCTAGTGTGAATGGAAATTGTTTTTTGTTGAATGAAAATGCAGTAGTGAGGATGCAGCCTTACATTTTTGTCACAAAAGGTAGAATTTATACCCAGTGCCATTTATTAATCTGTAGAAAGTAGAGAATCTTGCATGGGGATACATTTTCAGTAGCTGGTATGCCTTTTTAAGCAGGTGAATCAGTTTTTAACATAATACAATCACTGCAGCATCCTTAAATCTGAATTTTGAGCTTAAAAGGTTTCATACGTGTGAATTTCTTTTTTCACTTTCTTCAAAAGCTGATTTTTCTTTGAGCTAAGCCAACACATTTCACATTGCTTCTTTTTTTGTAAAATCATTCCAGTTCTCAGGGGATACTGAAGCCATTGCACCGAACATTTACAGCACCATAAAGGCACATTACAAACTCTGAACATTTCACTGTCTTATATAATGAAGATATAAAATAACATGACAAAAGTTTTTAAAACGTGCCTCAAGTGAATGATTTGAGGGATTCAATAATGGCAAATTAAAAGAAATAACTAACATCAAGTTATTTAATGCTAATAATACAATCCAACTGAGATAAGGACACTTAAAAACAAAAGACCTTTTTAACTTTCACTTGTTTAACAAATTTTTAAATGACAGGAAAAGAGTGACTCTTTCTTTGAAACATTTTCTTTATCTGATCATGCACTTGTTTAAAAATAATACCTCAAGTTCACCATGCTTATATTTCCCTGTGACTGCAAGACAAGGGCCCTTTTCCTTCTGGAACCATCAAAATTTACAGATGTGACCCATCTAAATAAATTCAAAAATCACAAATTTGTAACACTATCTTTCCGCTCTTGTGCAAAAGGAACCAACAGGGGCATTAAAGCCACATTTACCTGTTTCTGAAGGCCAAATAACTATCAGTGTTTTTGTAAAGATGAAAAATTGACACCTGAGCCTGAAACAATGCAACCTGTCAATTTGCAGTGCCTATAAAAAGTATTCACGCCCTTGGTTTTCACATTGTATATTGTTATACTGTAACGGTTGTCACATGTTTTCATGGTTGTGTATTCTTTTAACCGTTTCTGCCTCATGCTTCCTTTAGGGTGTATGCCCAGAGGAATTATTGACTGGGGAATATTTCTTTAAGGGAGTAGGGTCCAAACAGCGCCTGTGGGTCCTGGCTAAAATCTTCCTTAAAAGGCAAGGAGGCGCGTAGTTTAAAGGGGAGGGAGAGAAGGAAAAGGAAGGAAGCGAGGAGGGCGGAGGAAGAAGAAAGGTTGTTAAAAGAAGAAGCTGGGAAGGAGAACGGAATTTGTAAAAGAAGCGCTTGGTAAAAGCACGGAAGGCTCCGAAGTTCACGGTTGGACGCAACAAAAAGGAGTGCGGGCTAACAGGAAAGCATCTTCGGAGTGCACGGTTTCAAGTATATTTTTTGTTGAGGGTAGCGGCCATGGAAGGACGTTAACGCTCAGACTCCCGGGTGAGACGGATTTCATCTCTTAACGAAGGATCGCCCCCAAGCCGGTGAGATCGCTCCTTTTACTTATAAATCAGATTACTAGGCAGCGGAACGGAGTTGTCTAGATTACTGGACTATTCACGGACTTCCCAGGCCGTGTGGCTAGACTCTTTTTTAAATCAACCTTATATAAAAGGGAATGGGGAACATGGGGGGATTGTGACTCTGTGGGTATAATTTTATATTTGTATATATGTGTATATATGTGTATTGCTATAGATATCTATTTTGAATATAGGGGGGGGTGTTGTTTAAAGGATATATCTTGGGTGCTTTTCTGGGCTTTCTTTCTTGCTGTCTGTCTGTATAGTATATAAGGGGTTGGTCTATTACTGGGTGTATATTTTTGGATAAGGAGGGCTTAAATGAAGGGTTATTACTGGTGTGCTTTATAATATATATATATATATATTTTTTTGGTTAAACAATTGTTAGTTGTGTATTTCTTTTTTTGATATAAACAACTCCATCTGGGGAACATCAAAGTTGGGTCTAAGGTTCTGTCGGTGCTCGGACATTATAATAATAATTTCCTATTAGAAGGAGTTTTTTGTGTGTGTCGGACTCCTCAACCATCAATTAGTGGAGTTCGCTACATAAGTGGTGGCCGTCACGGGACCGATTTGAACCGGGTTTAATTTATTTGATTTCTTTTTTTTTTCCTGTTTGGGGATTTATATACTTAGCTAGTTACCAGTTATGGCTACTGAGGCTTTAGAACAGGGGCTCGATGGTGATGAAGATCTGCTGGCGAAGAATCCATGGTCTTGGGCCCACACGTCACTGTCAGGGCTTGCGAAAGAGTCAGAGAAGTTACGGGCATGTTGCAACGTTTGTATATGGATGACACCCTAGGAACTAACAGATCAGACATCAGTCTTCCATCTCCAATAACAGAGTTATTCGATAGGGTCCAGAGAATTGAAGGAAGGTTGGACCAGATGGTGGACACGCTGATGGCACGAGAGGAATCTCTTAGGGAATATATGGATACCACTTTTTCTCATTTGGAAGAGGCTATGGTTTGCCAGGCAGAAGATATTCTTAAAGAAACTGTGGCCTGTTTGAACGAAGAGATAAGAAGTGGCAGTCAGAATTGCAGGATGTGGTTCATCAGAGTACTCAAGGAAGGTGGCGTCCATTTAGCCATTCAACTCCATCGGGGCAGACTATATTGAGACCAGCAGTGTTGCCTGCTCCATCGGCAGCATTGCGCATGGACTTTCCCAAGATTGGGGAAGCTTATACCACCGATGACATTCTACGATTTGTGGAGCAGGGGGATGCCTTTATGGAGGTGCACTCTCTGACATCCAGTGAACTTATGGGGGTTTTGAATGCCTCTCTACACGGAGCAGTCGGTTGTTGGTGGCAGGCTGCCAAACGGACTATTGCGGATTGGGCTTCATTTAAGACTGCTTTTTTAGATGCCTTTCTACCCTCCGATTACTATGAAGAATTGGAACGGAGAGTACGGGAAATGGAACAGCAACCAGGGCAGGCCATTGGGACTTTGCATATGAGTTCCAGGCCTTATGTCTTAAATGGAAACCAGACATAACCGACGAAGAAATCTTGCCGCTTATTGGGAGCATGCAACTCGAGACTGGGGGGACACTCGGGGCATGGTGAGGACGGTGGATGATCTCGTCAAACTGGGATCCATGGTGGAACGAGACTGGGCGGCTAAAAGAGGGTTTAGGCCATCAAAAACAAAACCGGGGGAATCAACCAATACTGGTAATAAATACCAGAAGAAAGAGCTAATAGATGGTCAGCTAGCAACTGTGTTTGGTCAACCTTCCCTTCTGGTGGTTCCAGTTCAGCTGAGAGGCTTATGGGGAGAAGCCATAGTGGATACAGGGAGCACGTTTACCCTCATGCCTCAGTATGTGGCAAAAGATTAAGACCTCGGAGGACGAACTGACAGAGTCCACTTCGGTCAAGTTTATACTGGCGGATGGCAGAAGAGGGGTCGCTCTGGGAAAGGTTCAGATCAAATACCAATTACAGCAGACGATCTGGAAGACTGACACTTTCATACTGGATGATGCCCACCTGGCCATGCCCTTACTTCTAGGGTTGGACTCCATTATGGCTGCACAGATGACCATTTGCCCTTCTCAAGGAGAGTATAGCTTGCCTGGGGGTGGGGTGTTCCAGTTTGGAAGAAAAGGATCGGAAGAGCTTGGCCAACCCATCTCCCAGTTTTATTTAGCGGTGGCAGAGGTCCTGGACAAGGCCATGGACCCACTTATAATTAATCAACGGAAGAGGTATGCGTCCATTGTTAGGCAGATGGCCATCAGTATGGACAGACCAATTGGGGACTACTCAGATTGTCTCCCATGTTATTTATACAACTGACGAGTTGCCCATTAAACATCGGGTTTATAGAGCCTCTCCCCAAAAACTTCAAATTATTAGGGAAGAGCTTGCTAAGATGCTGCAGGCTGGCATAATTGAGCCATCATCTTCTCCATGGGCTTCGCCAGTGGTGTTGGTTCGGAAGGGGATGGATCACATCGGTTCTGTGTGGACTACCGAGCCCTAAACGCTAAAACCCGAGTGGATGCTTATCCTATGCCCCTAGTCCATGACATTCTGGAATCGCTCCATGGGGCAACAGTATTTTCCACCTTGGATCTACGCTCCGGTATTGGCAGGTACGGATGGGTGAAGACAGCGTACAGAAGGCGGCAGTGATAACTCCGGAGGGTTTGTACCAATTTCGGGTTATGCCCTTTGGGTTGGTCAATGCCGGAGCTACATTCCAGAGGTTAATGGAACAAGTCCTGAAGGGGCTACTGCGGAAAATTTGTTTTGTATATATAGACGACATCATTGTATTCTCACCAACAAAGATCAACACTTGCTGGATTTAGAAACAGTGTTTCGCGTCTCCATCAAGCCAACCTGACCTTGCACTTAAAGAAGTGCCATCTGATGCGATCCCAATTGACCTTCCTTGGCCATGTGGTTTCAGCAAGAGGAGTGGAGGTGGATCCCGAAAAGACTATCACCATACGGGACTATCCAACCCCTACCAAGCGTGAAAGATCTGCAGAGGTTTTGGGGATGATAGGGTGGTATCATAAATTTATACCAAACATGGCAGACAGGGCAGCTCCTTTGCATCACCTCACCAAGAAGGGAGCCCCGTGGAAATGGTCACCCGAATGCCAGGAGGCAGTAGACAGGCTGAAGACCGCTCTGCAGGAGCCGCCCATCTTGGCACAGCCGGATCCACAACTACAGTTTGGGTAAATACTGACGCAAGTAATGTGGGACTGGGGCGGTGCTTACACAGTGTCATACCAGTGGGGAGCATGTCATTGCCTATGCCTCAAGGAAATTAAGGGGACCTGAGCTTAACTACTCAGCCAGTGAAAAGGAATGTTTGGCTGTAATTTGGGCTGTGGAGAAGTGGCGGCACTATTTAGAGGGGACAGTATTCAGCGTTTATACTGATCATAATGCTTTGACCTGGGCTTTCAAGTGCTCAAAAACTTCTTCCAGGCTTACGAGATGGGTGCTCGGCTCCAAGAATTCAAATTCCAGGTTTACTACCGGAAGGGTCATGGCAATATAGTACCAGATGCGTTGTCTCGGATTCCTGAAGAGTCCCAAGAGGTACTGGTGGCTGTGGTCAAACCCTCTGTGTCTGAACTGCCCCTAGACTTGCAGGTAATCGCCGAGCTCAAACAACTTGTTCTGTTTGTCAGGGGTGCAGGGAAGGTTCAGGGAGTAGATCTGGGCATATCAGATATGAAGAACTTCAAGGGGTGCTGTATCGAGTGATCCCTCGAGACTTGGAGGCCACAAGTATCAGCTAGTGGTTCCCCAAGAGCTAACTTCAATTTCTCCAATACTTCCATGACAGTCCTTTTGGGGGTCACCTGGGGAAGACCAAGACCTTATTACGGATCCTGGAGGTAGCCTGGTGGCTCACCATTCGTAAGGATGTCTGGTACCATGTTAAAAACTGTCAGATATGTCAACAGTATAAGATTCCTCCAGGAAAACCGGCTGGTTTATGCCAATCCACAGTGGTGAAGGAACCAGGAGAAATGGTGGGAGTGGATTTGATGGGTCCTTTCCCTAGGTCCAAGAATAAAAGACTGTATTATTAGTAGTGGTGGATTATTATTCCAAATGGGTGGAACTGTTTGCTTTGGCTAATGCAAAAGCAGGGAAGATATGCTCCATTCTTAGGGAAGACATCTTCACTCGGTGGGGTGTACCAAAATACATGGTGTCTGACAGAGGACCACAGTTTACCTGTGGTTTGATGGAAAACTTATGTTCCAGATGGGGGGTGATGAAAAAATTGACAACAGCCTATCATCCCCAAACGAACATGACTGAACGGGTAAACAAAACCCTTAAAACTATGATTGCATCATATGTGGGGAAGAACCATCAAGACTGGGACCGCTGGTTGCCGGAGCTTCGATTTGCGCTCAATACTGCAGTACACGAAGTTACCGGAGAGACCCCTGCTCTATTGGCTGGTGGTAGGCAGATCAAGGGACCCCCGAGCGTCTCATTAAAGCCCCACACCCTAATTCAGTGTCTTATCTGACGATACATCAGCTAGTCACCTTAAAGAAGCAAGTGGAGAGTCGTGTGGCAAAGGCCAAAGCCAGGCAAGCCAGATCTTACAATAAACGTAGGAAAGAGGCCCACTACGATGTAGGGGATCTGGTCTGGATTAGGTCTCACCCACAATCCTCTAGAATAGATCAGTTTGCTTCCAAGCTTGCGCCAAAATATATTGGTCCGGCAAAAATACTAAAAATTTTAGGACCTAATAATTACAGGGTTCAGTTTGAGACGGGAACAGAGTCTAAAAGTGACACTATGCATATAGTGAACCTAAAGCCCTACTTTGGTCCCTCTCCAGAGGGGGGGGTGGGGACTATGTAACGGTTGTCACATGTTTTCATGGTTGTGTATTCTTTTAACCGTTTCTGCCTCATGCTTCCTTTAGGGTGTATGCCCAGAGGAATTATTGACTGGGAATATTTCTTTAAGGGAGTAGGGGTCCAAACAGCGCCTGTGGGTCCTGGCTAAAATCTTCCTTAAAAGGCAAGGAGGCGCGTAGTTTAAAGGGGAGGGAGAGAAGGAAAAGGAAGGAAGCGAGGAGGGCGGAGGAAGAAGAAAGGTTGTTAAAAGAAGAAGCTGGGAAGGAGAACGGAATTTGTAAAAGAAGCGCTTGGTAAAAGCACGGAAGGCTCCGAAGTTCACGGTTGGACGCAACAAAAAGGAGTGCGGGCTAACAGGAAAGCATCTTCGGAGTGCACGGTTTCAAGTATATTTTTTGTTGAGGGTAGCGGCCATGGAAGGACGTTAACGCTCAGACTCCCGGGTGAGACGGATTTCATCTCTTAACGAAGGATCGTCCCCAAGCCGGTGAGATCGCTCCTTTTTACTTATAAATCAGATTACTAGGCAGCGGAACGGAGTTGTCTAGATTACTGGACTATTCACGGACTTCCCAGGCCGTGTGGCTAGACTCTTTTTAAATCAACCTTATATAAAAGGGAATGGGGAACATGGGGGGATTTGTGACTCTGTGGGTATAATTTTATATTTGTATATATGTGTATATATGTGTATTGCTATAGATATCTATTTTGAATATAGGGGGGGGTGTTGTTTAAAGGATATATCTTGGGTGCTTTTCTGGGCTTTCTTTCTTGCTGTCTGTCTGTATAGTATATAAGGGGTTGGTCTATTACTGGGCGTATATTTTTTGGATAAGGAGGGGCTTAAATGAAGGGTTATTACTGGTGTGCTTTATAATATATATATATATATATTTTTTTTGGTTAAACAATTGTTAGTTGTGTATTTCTTTTTTTGATATAAACAACTCCATCTGGGGAACATCAAAGTTGGGTCTAAGGTTCTGTCGGTGCTCGGACATTATAATAATAATTTCCTATTAGAAGGAGTTTTTTGTGTGTGTCGGACTCCTCAACCATCAATTAGTGGAGTTCGCTACAATACAGCATTGCATCACAATGGATTCAAATTTCTCTTTTTTGACAGTGAACAAAAGAAAAATAACTCATTTTTGTCAATGTAAAAACAGACCTCTGCAGAGTGGTCTAATTTAATATAAAGCACAAAATATCACCTTCTCCAAGCAGTATTTCGTAGATGAACCTTTGGCAGCAATTATAGCTTTAGATTCTGTGTGAGCAGGTCTCTATCAGTTTTACACATTAACACTGCAATTTTCCCCCATATTTCTTTGCAAAACTGCTCACAGGAATTGTTAGTGAAGAGGCTTTTTCAAGCATCTAAATATCCAATGAGCGTTATCGTGCATTTGTTGTTAACACACAGTCTGCACCATAGAGTGGTCTGTGGGGGCCATGCATAACTTAACAGCATAGAGCAAACTGCACCACAAATATGCATGGAGAGAAAAAGGCTCATGTTAAACGGTACTGCATTCCCTTTTCCATCACTTGTTTACAATTCATGTTTAACAAAATGCCTGCTAAACTAGGTCTGGGCAACATATCGAGTTTCATGATATGAACGATATTTTTTAAAACATAGTTTGAAAATAAAATTATCGCGATATATTAATAGGCTATATGCGCACAGTAGTGCTGAAGTACTTCTGACAGCTCAGTCGCTTCTGTTGTGATTTTTGTTTACTGGCAAGAATGTCCGAGTACATGAAGTTTAAGTTTCATCATACAGATAGCTCTACAACTGAACAATGTTGTGTACCTTTATTTTGAGCTTATAGTAAGTACAACAAGGTACTTAATTTTCATACCATTTCCAACTAATGCAGAAACCCGATCTAAATGGGTTGTTGCTTTCTGGATAGAGTGTTTTGACTGACGGAGGATGACCCACTGGGCGAGGAGGAGGATAATAAAATCTTCAAGGACAACAAATACGCTTCAGCTCTGTTTCTAGTAGTTTAGTTAGGGAGGAGATCCAACAGCTAAGGAAACAAATGGAGACACTTACATACAATGTATGCGCTCTCTCTCTCTCTGAACAGAGGGGAACATTTGAACAAATCCGAACTTTAATTTAAAAACCAACGACAAGCAACCAAAAAACATTGCAGAAGTTCATGCTAATAGCCTTACAGCCCGGTCGCTGTACACACTTTTTTTAAAATGAGTTTTAAGCACAGGGAAAAAAGCGAACATTTGAAAAAAGAGAAAAGTAACATTGCAACAATTCACGCTATGAACTGAAAAATTAACTTTTGAAAAATCCGTAATACAAAAACCACCAAGAAAACTAACCTTGCATGAGTCGAGTTCTGGCATGAAGTGTTTTCCTTCAGGTGTTTTCTCTCTTGTGATTTCTTGGGTTTCTGGTGTTTTTAGCTGTTTAGCTGGTGGGAGCGAAAGCCTCATGCAGCCATTCCAAAAAGAAAGTCCTTGTGACCCAACCCTTCGTGTTTGCCCTCCACATTACTGGCAGTCTGGCTTTATTTACATTATGCTGCTTGAAAGCACAAGGGTTCTCAAATTGGTAAATGAGTAAACAGGTAAACAGTTTTTCCACCTCTTGTAATTTCTTTCTTTACTTCGATTTCAATTTTCTTCAAAACTTTCTTCTCACCACTCTTCACTTGCTTAGAAGCCATAGTTAACTGCAAAAGCACACAAAATACTGTAGAGTACAAAGAGAGTGCACGTCTGACTGAGAACAATGAACAGGTTAAATGAAAAAGCCAGGCAGGCACGCGGCTTGCTCGCTTTCTCTCTCTTTCTCTTTCAGCCTGCCTGCCTTCCTGTGCCAGGGGGTGGAGTTGGGGGGGATGGTTTGCGTGGCACGTACTGCCTGCTTCTCAGAAAAAGAGTCTCAGCTGTATCCCCCCTCCCCCTATGCAGAAGGCAGGCAGTACGTGCACGCGAACCATCCCCCCAACTCCACCCCCCGGCACAGGTAGGCAGGCAGGCAGATAGGCAGGCAAACATGTGCAGCTGTTACAGACTCAAATATATGTGTTTATTCTGTAATAGTAACAACAAGAACCGCTCACTACTCAAAATGGTATATGTAGGAAACGCCCAGAATCGAACCTGCAACCTCTTGATTATTTGTCAGCAGTTCTAACCACTGTATCACCCATGCGACTGTGTCAGCATCGTACCCTAACCCGATTTCTTTTTATTCGGTTATATTCTTGAATAAATACACACTTATTTTGTCGACTTGAAATGCATGTGTTCCAAATAACAATATAATATTTACCCTATACAACTCCAGGTACCTCACACCCAGATAAACAGACTTGAGCTGGGAGAACTTTTTCTCCGACTTGACAGTCTGGTTGCTGCTTCTGCTGATCGACACATACGCAAAACAAAAAATGCTATTGGAGAGGTGTGAGGGAATTTAAGGTAGCCCAGGATTACAAGTTTGTTCGTAGGCTTCAGGGATTCTAGTGTTACAAAACCGGATCAAAGCATTCCTACTACATACATAATCAAATGTTGAGGCTAAATACAGGGAGTGCAGAATTATTAGGCAAGTTGTATTTTTGAGGATTAATTTTAATATGGAACAAACACAGTGCTATCAGTCAATCCAAAATGTTAATAAACCTGAAACCTGAATGTTTCACAACGGAAACGTGAGTGTGAACATCATCAGGGGAATACATATGTGCGCACAATTATTAGGCAACTATTAGTGTGCAGATTTATTATGCAACTAAAGGAAAAATGAAAATTTTCCCATCTCACTTGTTTATTTTCATCTGTTATAGTGAGAATAATAAACAAACACCTCAAAATTTACAAATAAACATCTCTGACATTTCAAAAAATAAATCAATCAATCAATGACCAATACAGCCACCCTTCTTTCCAATAACAGTCATAAGCCTTTCCATTCATGGAGTCTGTCAGTTTCTTGATCTGTTGACGATCAGCTTTTTGTGGAGCAGTGACTACAGCCTCCCAGACACTCTTCAGAGAGGTGTATTGTTTTTCTCCCCCGTAAATCTAGCGTTTAAGAAGTGCCCACAAGTTCTCGATAGGGTTTAGGTCAGATGAGGAAGGGGCCATGTCATTATTCCTTCATCTTTAAGGCCTTTACTGGCTGGCCACGCAGTGGAGAACTTCGATGCAAGTGATGGAGCATTGGCCTGCATAAAAATCATGGTCTTCTTCCTGTATCACTGTTTGAAGAAAGTGTCTTCGAAAAACTGGCAGTAGGTTTGGGAGTTGATTTTGAGTTCATCTTGAGTTCATCTTCAATGCAAAAAGGTCCAACTAGCTCATCTTTAAAAATACCAGCTCATACCAGTACCCCACCTCCACGTTGGAGTGGAGCTATGTGCCCATTACTGATCCACAGGTCCATCCATCTGGTCCATCAAGAGTCACTCTCATCTCATCGGTCCATAAAACCTTTGAAAAAAATCTGTCTTCAGATATTTCTTGGCCCAGTTTTGACGTTTCAACTTATGTTTCTTGTTCAGTGGTGGTTGGGTTTCAGCCCTCCTTACCTTGGCCATGTCTTTGAGCACTGAACACCTTGTACTTCTGGGCACTCCAGGTAGGTTGCAGCTCTGGAATATGAAAGTACTGGAGGATAATGGGTTCCTGGTAGCTTCACGTTTGATTCTTCTCAAATCTTTGGCAGCTAATTTGCGTCTTTTGTTCTCAACACGTTTCTTGCGACCCTGTTGACTATTTGCAACAAAATGTTTGATGATTCTGTGATCACACACCAATATCTTAGCAATTCCAAAAGTGCTGCATCCCTCTGAAAGACTTTTTACAATTTTTGACTTTTCAGAGTCAGTTAAATCTCTTTTTTGGCCCATTCTGCCTGAGGAAAACTAGCTGCCTAATAATTCTGCACACCTTGATATAGGGTGTTGATCTCCTTAGGCCACACCCTCCCTCATTACACAAATACACATCACCTGACATGCCTAAATCCAATAAGCATTCAAGTTAATACAGCTTGGAGTTGGAATATACACATTAAAAATGATGATATGGTCAAAATACTCACTTGCCTAATAATTCTGCACTCCCTGTATACATGGTCTCAAATTTAAACAACATAAGTCACCATGCAAATAGTAGGATCTTTTACAAGTCTTTGTTTTCAAATTTGCACATTAAAAGTAATGTTTTGGCAAGTAATCACAGGTAAATACAGGGTGGAGTGCAGGCAGGATAATATTCAACATATTTCAAGGGTTAGGGTCACCAATCCACCTAACCTGCATGTCTTTGGACTGTGGGAGGAAACGGAGTACCTATCAAAATGTTTCATTTTTATTATTAATTTGTCGACATTGGTCTTGAACCTTTGACCGTTTGATCAAAAGTCCAACATGTTAACCACATGACCAGCACTGCTACATATGTGTAAATATACAGAAACTTACAGTATGAAAAGGATTTAAGGGTTTATGTTAGCACAACAGTCTCATCATCTAACAAACATGTACATCTAATTAGAAAAGCACTAGGATAAAATATAAAGACTGTTAAATGCAAATCAAGGGACATAATACTGATTCTATATAATGCACTGGTGAGGTAGAGCTCCATTCAGTGCACTACAAAAAAAAATGTACAGTGCCACCTGAAACTGTGCAGAGAAGAGCAACCAAGTGCCACCCAGGACTACAGTGATTGGGTTAAGTAATAAAACCTATTTAGTCTCAAGAAGAGGAGGCTGCACGGGGACCTAATCCATGCCTTTCAAATTCTCAAAGACACTGATAAAGTTGATCCAGCAGAATTACATACTATAGACCACCAGTTGAAATTATGGTGAAGTATATTTTGGACCAAAGCCAGAAAGCACTTCTTTACACAAACATGTATGGAAATCTGCAACCAAATTATTAAATTATTTAATTGAAGCAGAAGCCTTGACAACATTAAATGAAATAAACATTTAAAAAGTACCTGAACGATATATACTTACACTATAAGTATAATGTATATACTATACAACTTAGCTAATAGCTAAATTAATTAAGCTTCAATACTCTCCTCTCATGTGTCAAAATTCTTATGGCTTTAAAAAAATTTCTTCACTGAGATATTTATTCTGAAATCAAATGCAACATTATTTTATGCTAGAAAATGTTTTTTATTTTATTTTATTAATTTTTTTGTAATCATTCCATACACATAGATCAATTTTTACAAAAAACAGGAAAAAAAAAGATATGTTATCTGAATCATGAGACACATAATGGAAGAAAAAATGTTGCTTTTCAATAAATATGTTAGCTCCACCAAAAGGCAATTTATAGAATAAACATTTTTTAAAATGTGGAAAAGTAAAAATTAAGCAAATAAAAGAGGAAAAATGGCCATACAAGTATTCAGTCCTTATATTATGAGAGCCCAGAGTTTGGCACAATTGAAAAACCTTGGTCTAACAGTTGTCTTGGATTCACATCCAGCAGTGAATCATTAAAATGACTTCCATATTTTCTGAATAAAAAAAACCCCACAGGTGATGGATCATTATTCAGGTAGTAAAATCTAAAGAGCGCACAATTGCAAATACTGACAAAAATACCACAAGCAGACATTTTGAAAAGGGTACAAAACAATATCCACACGTTTGGCTGTTCCATAGTGACTGCTGGTTCAGTTATCAGGAATGTAAGGATGCTCTGATCGATTAGCTGCCAATCAAAATCAGTTTATTTTACAAGACCCATTCAGTAAAAAGGCAGATCACAAAAACAATATTTCAGCTTTTCTAATTTTACAGTAATTTTGTTGCATTGCTCTTTTAAACAATAGATTACAGTAATTGCACACTTGTCTTTTTTTTTTTCTTTTACAATAAACGTCCTACAGTGTAAACAAAGACCAGGACATTTGTTTTATCAGTGAGTGAGAGACGATTGGTATACAAGCCTTTACATTAAAGAAAGTGGAGTAATAAACTGAAAAAAAATAATTGGAGAAGTTGTCCTGTGCAACTAAGCAAATGGCAAGAAAAGTTCCTATAACTAATTCTGACCTTTTTAATGTGTCCTTTAAATTAAAACAGACAGTGAGCTTATTTAAAATGCAGCATCTTACACTTTTAACTGAAAAAAGAAAGATAAAAAAGAATCTGAAAATTGCTTTGCAGTAAATAATAGACATTTTTAAAGATTAACACCTGTATAAATACAGAAAAATATATATTTTAACAGAAGAAGGCTGTAGTGCAAATAATGATTTAAAATGATTAAAATGTATTAAGTGCATGTATATTTACATTTAAGCAGTGTTTAATTTGCACCATCAATTGACTGTGTAAGAATATATATATATGCACACAGTATATATATTTTTTGTCAGAGAAATGGAGAAAAGTACTTTTTTCAATTAAGCTTCATTTCAGACTGGTACATTACAAAAAAATTAAACAATATGACAGCCTGTAATTCTGAGAAGCATTTTATTTTCTTTTATCCATTCATATGTATTATGGATAAATATTTTTGCACAGAAATTATTTGTTAAAATATATAATTTTAAGGAAATTTTATGGTCACTGAAAAACCAGCCTACAAAATTTCATTTTGTTAATAAAAAATGAACAGTCAACACTTGTGGTCTATAGTTTATAGTATAGTGTATTATAAAAATACAATTTAATATAAGACCTAAGACTACCATTTGTCTGGTTATGTAGGAGATAGAGTAAAAAAGTTTTAATAAAAGGATAAAGGAAAAATAAATCAGTATTGGAATCGGTCAATAAAGTAACATGAAATCGGTGATGAGTACAGCGATGCCTTACAAAAATGACTGGAGTATCCCTAGTAAAAGAATATCAAACCCTCCCAGGCAGTGTCTAGAAATGGCCACCACATCAAACTGCAAACAAGAAAGAGATCAGCTGCAAAGAGGTAAACAATTAAAGAATTGCCTCGAAGATGCTACATAGTTCAGAAACTAATGTAAACCTGTACCAGACAACTATATAAAGAGCTCTGAAAAATACACCTGTATGGGAAGGTGGCAAAAAGAAGAAAAGAATGGAGAATGAAGAAAAACAAATCCTTCAAGAAAAGCTGTTTAGATGCACAAGACTCATCTGATTAACTATAACAATGTGGATGGCGCATGTCCGCATGGAATAATGTGTCAAATCCCTCCAGAACAGAGAATTCCTTTGAGACTAAGTGTGACTCCCTTTATGAGAGTAGGGATGTCTTGATATCAGAATTTTTGTATTCGATACCAGTGAAATTTTACAGTACTCAATACCTTTCAATACCACAGCAAAAAACAGAAATCCCATTTCATGGCTTTTTATTAAAGAACCCCTATTTATTGAAGGGAACAATACTGTGCCTTTTTCTGTAATACAATATATCAAAAGCAGCGACAGCTTAAAAATATTAGCATATCCATCAAGTATGTGGTGGGCTGGCGCCCTGCCCGGGGTTTGTTTCCTACCTTACGCCCTGTGTTGGCTGGGATTGGCTCCAGCAGACCCCCCGTGACCCTGTAGTTAGGATATAGCAGGTTGGATAATAGATGGATGGATGGATATCCATCAAGTAGTTACCCAACTATAGTTTAAGGAAACAAGTATGGACATTCATAATTAGCAAAACACAATGCTAGGCTTGTATTTTAACTTGTGGCAGAGATACAAATCCCCCAATTGCAACAACAAAAGTAGTTTATAATCTTGGGTGAATTTCTGCAAAGGGATTATAAAAAACGATATTTCATTAACTATCTGATTTATCTCAACATGTATACATCCTGAATTTAACCAGTAGCTTAAAACTACTGCTTAAAATCCACTACTAAACATAAAAATAAAAATCAAAAATGATAATAGAAGTACTGTTGGATTAGTGAATTCCAAGATTATTCCAGATATTTCCATTTAAGCAAACTCTTTAAAGCAGTTACTATTAGCTCCAATGTGTCAGTTACCATTCTGTTATATTTATAATATTTGCTATTGCAAGATTTATTTGCTTCATTAGCTGGTTTAAAAAATTACTGAAGAGTAATATTTAACGGCTTAGTCAAGTTAATTCAAATTTCAAATGTCAGAATCTCATTGCACTTTAATTTCCCACACGTGTCCCTCCCTTTCTTTTTTTTTACATTTGTCCAATCTTTAAAGCATCCATCTAAAAAATCACTGTAAACATTTTGGAAAATTAAGGCATTTTCTAAATATGCATGATAGTGAGAAATTAATTAATGCAATTATTTCTAGTAGTACTGACTACTGCAATGCCATGTTCACTGGCTACTCAAATTATTTTTTATACAGCTTTCGGTTAATTCAAAATGTTGCTGCAAGAATTATTACAAGAACAAGAAAATACAAATATATAACTTCAGTTCTTAAGTCCTTACACTGGGCAGATTTCAAAATCCTTCTTTTAACATATAAAGCCTTAAATGGTCATGTCCCTACCCTCTTATCTGGATTTACTTACAGAACAGATCACACATTAAGATCTCATGATACTGGCCTGCTTATGTTTCCAAGGATTAATAAAATAACAGTGGGAGGTTGAGCTTTTATTTACAGGGCCCCTAAATTATGGAATGGTCCTCCTCCTACTACTATAAGGGGTGTCCTTTTAGTCTCAGCTTTTAAATCCATACTTTGGTTTAGCAAACACTGAGTGTATAGCTGCGGATTAGTTGTGCACAATGCATCTCTGTTGTGAGTCATTAGTACTAAAATATAAGAAATGAAATATTTATAAACTGTTATGAACCCTCCCCTATTCGGTTTCTGTTCTCAGCATCCACATGTGGCACTTGGTGCCACTGCTCTCCTGCCAAGTCGTTTGCCTGGTTACGGAAAACACATCTCAGATAATGGAACATGGGAATCATGGGGTATAAGGAACATTTTATCAGATTGCCTGGTCCAGCACTGACTCAGAAGTAGAATGGCCAGTAGAAGGGAAGCGCTAGCTGTGTCCGGCTTGTCTGACTCCTTTTCTACAACCTGGTCGTGGTTCTACAATTAACTGATGGACAGATGTTGCTGTTTTCATTTATGTTGATTTGTTTCTACTTTATGTCTTTGAACAAATCTGTAGCCACAAATGTGATAGTTTTGTATTTAGTGAGTGGTACAATATGTTCTTGAATTTTCTCTTTAGAGTTGTTGCAGCCTCCATTTGGTGAGGAACGCTATTGTAAGAAATAGTAGTTTCTACTATTGCATTGTATTTCTGAGATGGCAATGACACATTGGCCAACTAGCTCTATGAAGAGGATTACTTTAGTTCAGTTTTCTGCATTGTATTTACCACATTTCTTGACATCCATTACATGCCCAAACGTCCGTTTTTTTACTCTCCACAAGGGTTTATTTTGGGAGTTTTTATGTGTCTTATTAGAGAATCAAGACTGGGGGTGGGCTGTCAAAAAATGGGCCTGTTGAAGTCTACTGAGGGCATTTCTTTTGTGATTTTGGACTCTACAAGTAATAAGCTGTTGCTGTTGTTACATTATTCTTTATTTCAGAACTCCTGTGAAACAGTCTTTAGTTTTCTGTTTTCAGGGTTTCTTGCATGAGTGATCAGACTTTGTTATTGATTATGTCTGTGTACAAATCCAGAATTAGAAAATGACTTGGGCTGATGTTACCCCGTAATCAATAAATTTGCAACTGCGAGACAGCATTAGATTCTGTAATGTATAATTCAAATATATCACGTGATTTTACTTATGCGTAATAATAATGAGCATTCGTTTGTCTTCAAAAGCCAAATACTGTAAATGACAATTTAGCTTTTACAGATACATATTTAGAATCAATGTTTAGAAATTACAATGTTAAACAATTACACCTCATTTGATAAGTAAAAGTTCTCAAAGCTTGCACAAATCTGTTTTTGATCTAATTCCATAAAGGGATAAACGGGACAATACCACAAGCCTGTGTGTGTGCTTTGTGTTTTTTTTTTATTTATTTATTTTTTTGAATAAGTCTGATTCCTGCACTCACACGTTGAATGTCTCTTGCGTGAACACTAAGTATTCCCAGATATGACCTCTGCTGTTTTTCTTTTTGACAGGTCGCTTCATAATGTTTTATCATCACCACAGTAAGCCATTTTTATATATACTTTTTATTTATTGTGCCTTCCTTGTGTGACTTTCTTGGTACTACCGCTACTGTGAAAAAGTTGGCACCGTTATGTTTTTGCAGCTTTGGTACCAAATTAGTACTGAAATACTGGTTCTTTTGACATTCCTAAAAGAGAGTACACATATGGACATGGTTCGCTAAAATGTTGACAGCAGATAGTGGAAAAAAAAAAATTACTTAAAATGCTACACCCACAGGGTGTCTATCTAAAACCTAACATCCCACTAAGGCATATATACTCTCATCAAGAGATCTTGCAGTTTATTCTCCGATTACAATAAAAAGTAATTTTAACTTGCTTTACTTATTCACTTAGATATGCAGTCTTTGATTCTGTTGGGACTGGCATCAGTGTCATTATCCATATTATTGTTTTGGGTGTGCTAGCAACAGAAATCTGCTGTGGGTCTTTGTGATCAGCGATAAAAAGATCTTATTTAAATGGCATTCTTTTAAAGTAGGTGTGATGACACACTGTTTTGGAAATGGACATACTGTAGTTAATTTTTTCGGAAATACAACTGGCCAATTCCTTTAGCCTCACATTTACTCCAACTGTATCATCTTACTCTTTAGTGATGCTTTGACCAATCAGTTGACGCTCTAAATCAGCTCTAAACTGTGATCCGTAAATTGGCCAATACCAAAACATTTTTTTTTTTTACTATGTGCTTTTCTAAGTTTTACAGTAATTTAGCTGCAGTGCTTCTTTATGCAAAGTATTACAGTAGCTGAGGAAGTCTGTGTGTTGTTTGCAGTTGGAACTTCATGTAAACAGAGAACAGCCAGGAAAACTTTAGGAGAGTGAAGCCTGAAAATTGGCTTTTACATTAAAAAAGTGGAGTAATAAATTGAAAAACAGGAATCTAAGCCGTTCTCCTGTGCAACGAGAGCAACAGTAGACATACATTTTGTACAGCTGAACTTTGAGTGGATATACTGAGAACTAGTCTATGACAAGATTTAAAAGAGAAGCTGGCCTACACTTTTAAGGCTTACAATGTTCTGTCAGTCCTCCTTTGTTAATTGCCCTTTCCAGCCATTATGATAAGCAATATACAGTGCAATATTGTCCAAATAATGCTTCAGAGAGTGCTGCAATGCAGTTTGTTCGAACACTGCTTTTATACCTACAAAGCTGGTTTCTAAGTAATCAACAGAAGTAGGTAAACCAGCAGGAATTTGTTTGCATCGGCTTTACAGGCTTAATTAACTTCATTGCTGCAGAAATGCTGTAAGTTATTAACCTATTACTTGTTCCATGAAAAATGACTTTTTGTATAATTGTATAATGTTTTTTTAACAGTTTTTAGTAAGCTAAACTTCTTTTTTAACCTCTGGACGTTTACCATTTACCTTTATACCATTTCAAGCTATTCATTGGACCACAACTTTTTAAATTTCAATATAAACTAGAAAAATCTGGTAGCCCAATAAGAGTACAAAGCTGGTATATAAGCACACTAAAGACTGAAAGCTAGTGTTGCAGAAAAAGGTGGCTCTACAAAAGATTAAAAGTGTAGTCACTGAATACTGTTTTTTTTTTTCTTTTTAGATTAGATTAGATAAAACTGTATTAATCTCATGGAGAAATTTTCTTTGCAACGTAAAACATATCTCAGATTAAAAAAACAAAGAGCATTTGGAGCTTAAAAAAAAATATAGAAAAAACAATTTCACCGAGTAATTTGGTATTCAGTAGAACTAGAACAATAAGGATGTGTGAATACTTCTACAAGATGCCAAACGTAAATACTAACGTATCAACATACAAGGTTTTATAACGACACACATAGTGAACATAATCAAACGAAGCTCAAGATTAGAAGCAGGCAGTACTTTCTGATTAAGCAGTTTGTTCAAAAGAAAAACTAACTTGACAGCCATCAAAACAAAGTCATGAAAATCTTCCTTAACAGCTCCAATGAAAGATGAACAAACACTAGTGCGAATAAGAAAGCTATATTTTGAAAGAGCGAGTCACCAAAGCGACTTCTAAAACATGTCCAACAATAGATGGCTAGGTTTAAGTATATTTTTTCGAAAGGTTTTGACAAGTTTGAATGTTTCAGTTTATTAAAGTAATCACACGCACGCACGCACGCACGCACATGTATCTTTAACATCTTCATGCAAGAACATTCACTCCATATAAATGATGATGATGAATTCATGGATGAAATATGTTTCTGGTAATAAAACTAACTCATCAATAGTTCTGAAGGTCTACGGCTCTCTCTAAACGTAACTTAATTAGAATGATTTTGCATGTGAAACATTCTGAGATTTCTTTCCTGTGCACCACTCTAAACAGAAGCATAATACTGAAGATTACTCACACGGACAACGTTTGCGTAAAAATCTGCTCACATGCCGTTCTAACAACGAAACAGACGCTGCTACAAACTTTGTACATCCTCTTCTTGAAGAAAACTCCTCAGTGTGTAGTTAGCCCTCTAAAGTAAATCTTATTCACCGTCACCACGCTACACGGAAGTCTGGCTTGCATCTGTGAAGGTTACTCCTCCCCCTGGAATGTTCTATTGCTTTAACAACAGTGAGGGGAAATGTGAATCATCGAATAATTTATGTACATATTACTCTGCACAAATCGCTGCATCATATATCATTTGAAAAGTAAAACTACATAAAACAATATAGTACCATTTACATTAAATGTATTTTTTGTCCTAACTACTCTATTCTATTAGTATAATCAATAATTAAGGGTTAGTCAGTCAGCAATCAGTCAGCAAAAATCGTCAGAATAAGACATTTATCTTACGGTACTTGTGTTTTAATAGAGAAGTTAGCAGAATAAAATCACAGAGCAATTTTAAAACACAATTCCGCTTACAATTTTACAGGAATCCCCCCTACCCTTGAAGTTTGTTTGGTCTCGGCTGCTGCTGCGCAGCACCGTTGAATTTGATAAGTATTTTACACATACAGTTTTAAAAGATATTACTATAGTAGTTAGTTTTGTATTAAACAACTTATTAAAAGAACGTAATAATATAAATTCTAATTTATTAAATGTTTTTTATATAATCGACAGTGACAACACAACCCACTCCCCTCTAACCTTTTGCAAGATTCCCACTTCCTGTGGTGGGTATGTCAATATGGCGGTGCCCATGTCGCCGGCACTGTGCCGTCTTGTAATGAGACATGTTTGGTTTGCTAGCATGGGCTTTTCAAGCGGTAGTAATAGACTGCTCTTAGCTGGACCAAATCTGTTTAATCTTCGCAGATCTACGAGAAATGTATCTCAATGGAAGTTACACGGAGCAGTTTGTCTGCAGAGACCCGCTGTAATTTCCCAGGAACGGAGTCCAATGGAGCAGCAGGTAGCAGAACTACTAGGCCAGGTGAGGTCACTTTGTGATTAGAGGTTTGCCTTCTGTTGTTTTCTAATCGAAACCGAGTCTGACCAGCTAAAATGACAGAAATAGTTGGATATTTGTATTTATGTTAATACCAACGTAGAATGGTTAAAATGTGTTGCAGTTGGAGTTGCCAGTAGATACCGTTACAAACACTCCATCAAAAACTAATATTCCCGTTCTGAAAAACTAAATATTTTAAGTATCGTTTAGTACCTTGCACGGAGGTTAAACGCTGCTTTTAAAAAATGGAAAAACGTCCTTTTGTAAAGAAAGGTGTCAATTCTACAAACAAATTATGGTGCCAAAGCTAGTTAACCTTTGGATCAGCTCTAGCTGCAGTAATCAAGTATTTTAAATTATTCTGATGAAAAGTCCCTTCCGTCCTTCAATGTGCGTTCCCTTTGCACCATCCGCAAAAGAGTGCGACGTTTTGCCATACATGAATGACATTGACAAATGATGGGCAACTTTTGTTATCCGAAACAGGTTGAAGTAGGCAGGCAGTTTGGTGTAGTTGTTAAGGCTCTGGAGTTCAAACCCTGACGTTCAGGGTTCAAATCCTGCTACTGACACTGTTTCTCCAATTGGCAAACCAAAGGAAATGTAACCATTTGGACCATAAATGTGGTTAGTTGCCTTGGATAAAAGTGTTAGCCAAGTAAATGTAAATATTTAAATTGATAAACAATCATGCTAATAAATGTGTTATTCAGTGATAGTAAATTTTAATGATGCATGTAAAGCTTCTCTCTAAACATGTAAATGCAAACATGTGCTCTGATATGAACAGTTTCAAAACGGAACAGCTCAAAATAATTGCAGTGCTCATTCCAAAATATACAGTTTTACAAGTCAATATTTTTTAGAAAAGCAAAGGTAGTTATTTGAATATTAAAGACACTATCAATAAACACCCATTCTGTACTTAATTCAGCAAGAAATGTTCTGCTTGTAGTATGATGCTTTTGGAGTTGTCATTACAAATGGTAATTGTTATACTGAAATATATTAAAAATGTGTGTCCTGTGGTGGGCTGGCGCCGTGCCTTGTGCCCTGTGTTGGCTCCAGCAGACCGCCATGACCCTGTAGTTAGGATATAGCGGGTTGGATGATGGATGGATTTGATTCTAATCTTTCATAGCTAAGCCGATAACTTCACAGAACTCTGTCACTAATACCAGCCCTAGAGTTGTGGTTGCGCCTAGCTGGAACTCTGATTCTTGTTAGTAAAGTTAGGAAATGTTACAGGATGAGTATTGGCAGGGTTGGGACAAGTATGCTACTGTTAGATGACCCGTCAATTCTAGACCATTCTTTTCCCTAACCATTTACACATGAGCTGTGAGATGAGTGGGCAGAGCAATGATGGCTTGCTCTCCAGTATGTTGGATATTGTTGTATGATTGTTTTATCAAGCATTTGGGTGTAGGGATACTGTGAAGGGTATGAAAGTCTGTTTCCATAGGAAAGTAACTAACGTAAAAAATCCTCCATATTTTACAGAAGTTCTCCCTGTATACTGTATTTTTGTTTCCCTGTACTTGCCACAGAAACTCTTTCCCCATATTTTTCTCTCATGGTCCTGATTTCCCTCTATAATTTGAGCTATTCACACTAATCTGGCAACCCTTATTGCAATTTTTATTCAAGTTAAATGTAAAGCATGTCGTTAGAAGTTTTGTATTTTGACTAAAATCTGTAGATTAGAGTAATTTGTAAAGAACAAGACACACAGAACTGTAAATTTATATGTAGAAAAAAAATGCTACAAGGCTAACTCAACATGCTTTATTCACACACACACCTGTGTTTTAGTAACATGGTCAAGTTCAAGTTATTAACAGTTTTTTACCTTTTTGCTGCAAAACAGGTGTGTGCAGTTAAAGCAACAAGACCTTAAAAATAAGTATCTAGGTCCTTTATTTTTAAGTTTAAAAAAAAAAAATACAACTTTGCATAAATTTGAATATAAAATTATGCATATGGCAAAAAAAATCACATTTAGAATACCTGGCCTATGTACTGTACATTTTTGCACAATTTACCCTTTATTAAATCACAATCGCCTTGTAAATGTGCTGAGGGTTCAGCCAGTTCCAGTACCAACAAACTAGTCATCACACCTGCCAAACTTCTTTGCCGCAAAATAAATGAATCACAAGTTGACCCAGGCCACGGAGATATGCCTTGGCATTGCAGATGACTTGAATTTAAATGGAATGCAACTGCTTATAATTAACAAAAGCAGCTTCGCACCCACACCATACGAAAACTGGATGTAGCATCTCCTCAGTTAGCTAATTGCTTTTTAAACTGCGTGCATGATGAAGTAAAGCTTGACAGAAATATTCCTGACCTTTCAGCCAGTTCCCTGAGATGCGGCAACAGGTAGCCAAACTAAGCTGCCGGAAACCAAAAAAGGTTCTTCAGTGAAAATGCGCAGCTTTATAATGGAACTGAAATACAATCTGTACATATTCAAAACTTCTGAAGTTTAATATGTTTGTCATGTTAACACATATTATGATAATGGCAAGGTGATATAAATGATGTAATAATTCATGTCTTAGAGCAGTTATAATATTATAGTAATGCATGCAACTCATCATTTAGCTAGTTCTCTGCATTTCAGTGCTTTATCAAGGGTGTTTCCATTTCCTATTTTCTCTGAAATGTTGCGTATGCATGGGTGTGAGTTGTTGTAAATAAACACTTTTCAACATCAGGTTTTCTTTTATTAATGCTGATGTCTGTGTGGGAAGTTGCGTATACCATTTTGAGCCTCTTTTCACGTGTGTGTAAAATTTATAAATGAGGCCTCTACTTTTTATGTTTTTCCTGAGCCCCTTTATAACTTTTACATGTTTTCTTAGTGACTGAACTCTGATTTATTTGCTAATATGATTGTAATTGACTAATTTTCAAACATAGATTGTTTTGGAAATTATGGACTATTGCATTACAGATTTTTAACATAATTATAAAGGAAGTCTGTTAATGCTTTTGTTTTGTTCTCAGCTTGAATTCGAAAAAAGTCTTCTATCAGATCATGAAATCTCTGTACTGGAGGATGCCGAGAGGATCAGTCGCAAACAGGCTGACGACTATGACTCTGATGAAGATAGGGATGATGGGAAAAAAATTGTCACTGCACAGGATCTTGAGGACATGTGGGATCAAAAAATGCAACAGTTCAGTCCTGCTCCACGAATCACAGGTTTCTAATCATGCTATTTTAACTGAAGTTGAATACTCTGCAAGTGACCAATATTGGTTTAATATTTCTATCTTTCTTTTAGTACAAAATATTTTTGGCACTGCACTAACTGGTGTAAGAGATTTTTGATATTATATGTTCCCATGTATAAGTGTGGTTGATTGTTTTTGGGAATGGATGAAAAGGCACACTATGCTGTTAATACTGGTTTAAGTGCAATATTTCAATGAAAATAAACAAAAAAGAAACATGCAAGGTCTGCAGACCTTCCTTCATATGGGAGCTATTCTTAATTGTGAATTACTTTGTAGTTCTGAAGAAAATCCTTTTTTTGGAAAGAAAGTGGGGGTCTTTCCTCAAGCCTTTGATTAATTTGCACACCTATAATCCAATTTGGTTTGTGCTTTTATTGGCATCAGCCATATTTCAGTAGTAATTTGTACCTCGTTTCAGTTGTAATCGTATATAAGATCATTATCAAGGAAATATATTTAGATTTCTTTTCTTGACCAACCTAGGGATGAATTGTTTTTCCCCTGGGCTTTGTATTGGTTTGTTAGATCTTGTGTTATTTTTCCTGTCTTGCAAATGATTTATATTCAAATTTTGGATCAGCCTAGTTCCTTATGTGATATTTTAATATTTCATAAAGGTTGTTGTGTGACACATTTTCTTTCTGCAATTATTACAGTGATGCAGTTAAGTCTTTTACTGTATTTCAGAAGAGGATAAGAAGAATGACAGGATGTCTCTTAATCGTAGTTTGGGAGATACTCTGTTGCTGTTGGTGAAAGAAAAAATTGGTAAAAATGATGTGTGGCTGCTTCCTCAGGCACAGTGGGAGGAGGGTGAAACTCTAAGGCAGACAGCTGAACGAGCCCTTACTACGGTGACAGGTATGATGAGCATAATCTTTGTTTTTGTTTTTGCTTGGAATATTAATTACGCTTTTTATTTGTAATACATTCCTTATCTTAACAGGTGGCAGCATCAATGCAACTTTTTTAGGAAACGCCCCATGTGGGTTTTATAAGTACAAATTTCCAAAGGATGTCCAGACTGAAAGCTGCTATGGAGCTAAACTGTTTTTCTTCAAAGCCCTGCTTGCAGACAGAAATGTCAGCCTGTTGAGAAAAGGTGACTATGTGTGGGTGAGGAAGAATGAATTGCAGGACTATTTGAAACCTGAATACTTGAAACAGGTCAACCAATTTGTTTTAGACACAAGTTCAAACTGAAGAGATGTTAGCAATGTCATATCAACTTTTGTCAAAAGATGCAGGATAAAATTAACCTTAACTTCTCTGTTCTAATGGGAAGTGATCTTTTTTTTCCTGTGATTTCTGTATCTCACAACATTTTTGTTAAAGGATTTGTTTTGTTTATTAAAGTATTTTAAGCTTTACATTTCTTACAAGGTTGTCTTTCAGTGATTTGCAGTATTTCACACTGAAATAATTGAATTGACTAATGCATATTAAAGTTTTCCACTTTAGTTTTTATTGACTCTGAACAATGTTTGAAATTCTTGCATTTTTTTGTTGCAGTTGTTATAAGATGTAAAGACATGCAGGTTAGATGCATTGACTTGCTAAAATGCCCTGGTATGTGTCAGTATGTTCACATTACAATGGACTGGCACCATGTCCAGGGATTGTTCCTGCCTTGCACCCAGTGCTTGCTAGAATAGGCTCCAGCTTCCCTGCATTGCTGCTCAGGATAAGTTGGTTTCAAAATGGATGGATATTTAGATTCTCAACATCATGTAATCATACCCGTCTGGTAAGAAATCTAATTCATTCATGCTTGGTCATGTTTCAGCACAGGTCTTGAACTTGCCTTTTACATTTTATGTTTGTAGACAGACATGGGATGGTCTTTGTTTCAGACAGGCTTCATACTACTGCTTAATTAGGATCAGACACACAGATGTTAAAGGAAGTGAAACAGCATGTACTGTTTAGGTTGCATTGTCACTTTTCACTGCTGCTTGCACATTAAATGTCATTTTGTAAGAAACAAATTAACACTATGCAGTCTTAATTAATTTTAAAAGGAAAAGTACAGTTTGAAAATTATTGAACATTTCTAAAATAGTTTGATTGCAAAAGCTGTTTTAACGTATGTTCCACAGATTTTTTTTTTTTTTTTTTTTAAACTCTTGTGTATCTTTTCAGAGCAAACAGACAGCATATAGTGTGTTAAATTTCTTAGAACAAAAAACCAAAATCACAGGTCGAGTCCTATTTCTAACTCTTAATCAAACCAATGCGTTAAAGGTAGGTATTGGCCTCATTTGATTATATGCTGGAAATAAAGCCATACTTCAGAGACATGTACAATATAGAATATCCTTAAATGTATGATTCTATATTAAAAAAAAAAAAAAAGCAAATCTGTATAGGCTTGATTTTTTTAAAAAATTTTTGTTGATATTTTGAAAAAAATTTAAAAAGTCATAAGTAGCCCTATGTCTTGAGTAAGATGTGCAAAACTTTCAGGTGCTATAGTCATATCTAAGTTCCATTGTAATATCATATACATTGTTTACTTAGTTTTCTATATTAAAAAATATTTATCAATAGATTAGCTGTGAAAATCGTCTTCGAAGGAGTTTTACAGATATAGCTTGAAGTCCTTCTTATGGCATACAAAGACACGGGAGCATGTGAAAATAGAACATAGGTTCGGGTGTGCAGCGTACCTGTGGCATCAGCGACCAGTGACAGAAAAATCATAGAAACATATCCACAAACGACTTCCACTGCAAAACAGACTGATACACTCTGTCACAGTGAGGCACATTAAACATGCCAATGCCACACATGTCAACTGTGGGACACTCCCTTGTGTAGCAAAACAAAGGTACAGCATGCTAGAGATTAATTTCACCGTACTCTGTACATGTGACAATCTTGGCCCTATCAACCTACAAAACATAATGAAGTGTGATACAAACATTGATACTCTAATGTTCAAGACCTGCTCTTTCCCAGTTTATTTGTGCCAAGATCAGTCCTCATTGTGCACCACAGTCAAGAGATTTATTTGTCTCAAAGATTAATCAAAGTCTGGCTCTCTGACAGAAGAAGAAGACATTCCCAGCATGGAGTGGATTGTAGTGAAGAATCACAAAGTGACAGTATCTGAAATACCAGACATTACAGGTACAGGTATTAGTTTTGTATCAGTTGAATGTGTCCTTTGTCAACATTAAAGTGTTCCGAGTAGAGAAATGAAGTATCACTGCATCCATTGTCCCAAGGTTAATTTCAAACTAATTAATTTGGACTGAGAGAAATTTCAGAATTTTAGAACTGAGAATAAAACATGGATTCATCAGTTTGACCCAGAGTCCAGTCACAAGTTGAAACATTAGAAGCACAATGATTCTCAAATACCAAAGAACATCAATGCTAAGTTATATACACAACCTTTTATGATGCTGGGGTTGTTGTCTTTACTGGTAACAAACCCTAAAAGTTCTCCATGACTAGTTAAGCTGAAATGGTTACCACCACGGGTGATGTTGTTCAACTAAGGGAGTCGAATACAGAGAGTGTTGGCACAAGCAAGGTGTGGCAGTAGGGGGCGCTAGTGCTCCCTTGAACCCTCAGGGATGACTCCAAACACCAGGTAAAAGTCCAAGACCTTTTATTTTCCTTTAACACAAATGTGCACCAAGCACCCTCCACACTACTCATACAATAAACTAACACAATAACCACTACTACTAAATCTCTCCTCGCCCAGACACTTTGCTCCTCCACCTCCCAGCACAGCTCAGTGTCTGGAGTGAGCCACAGTCCTTTTATAGCCCCTTACCCAGAGGTATTTCTGTCCCATCAGTCCATAGTTCCTAATTGCTTCCGGGTCAGGGCAATCAGTCTTTTACTTCAACCCGGGAGCACGACATTTCTTCCCGTCACGTGACCGTGACCTACACCCGGGTCATACGGCATCACAGAGCCCATAAGCCCCCCCCACAGAGACTCCTGGTGGTCCCCAAGGTATCCAGCATGGCTGTGTATAAACAGTACAAAATCCATAAGGCCCTGCTGGACCTCGGGGCAGGATCCTGCTGTCGGGAGAGCACCTCCTGGCGGCCTGGGGGTGAGGACCGGCATGGGAAGCCGGCAGTCCTCCACAGTGGCAAAACATTTTTGAGTGGAAACAACGGTTTTGTGAGCTTTGTAAAATGTGTATTGGCATTAACATGGATTGAACTGAAAAATAATACTTGATTTTACTTGTGTTTTACTTAAAAAAATAAATAAATAAAAGCTTAATTACCCCCATAAAGCCAAAAAGCATTTCATTAGTTTATGACAGTAGAGTAGTAGCTGCAACCCTGAAAAACAATGAAAATTCTGACAGTTGCAGACTGTGACCACTAAATGTCAGTATTTCTTAAGAAACAAAAGCAGCTTTAAATATGAGTTAAATAAATGTCTGAATTTGATCCATTATGTAAAGAAAAGGCATTTCATGAATGAGTTACATAAACCATATTTTACTGAATATCTCGGCAGCAACATGGTTGGAAACCTGAAGCAGAATCCTGTTTTTATTAATTCGCAGAGCTGATAACAAAAGTAAAAACACGGCCAATTTCAGTATGTATAGTGCAGCTGTAGAATGCAAAAGAGTTTGGTTGTACATGGAGGCAGTATTCAAAATTGGAATTAGGAGGTTAAGGTTGTTTGGTGTATGCAGGCCACTCTTATATTTTTCCTACCAGTCTGTAGTGGCCAGTGTAGTTTTCCATGTTGTAGTGTGCTGGAGAAATAGTATTATTGCAGGTGATGCAAACAGACTAAATAAAATGATTTAAAAGGCTAGTTCAATCTTCGGAGTCATGTTGGACTCGATGGAGGTAGTGGTAGAACAGAGGTGACACAGGAAGCTTCTTATGATTCTCACCTCCTGTATGAGGTTTTTGGCTAAACAGAGCAGCACATTCAGTAGCTGACTGAGGCAACTGCATCGCTACAAAGAGCGCTATGTGAGGTTGTTAATGCTGTCAGCCATTAGGCTATATGAGGGATCTCAAACTCCAGTCCTGGAGGGCTGCAGTGGCTGCAGGTTTTCATTCTAACCCATGACCTGTTTTTGCTGCCAATTAATTTCCTTTGAATTAATTTTCATTGACTTTTTTTTTTCTTTCTAAGATTTGTTCCCTGCAATTTCTTCATCGTTCTTCTGAATTGCTGATTTCTTTCCTTAAACAGAAATGAAATGTGAAGTTAGTGAGTCACCAGAAGAGCAACTACGTTAGGGCCTCAAACTCCAACCAATTTCACTCCAAGTTGTTTAATTAGGCACCAATTCTTGCTATTAATTAAATCTGTTCTAAATTAAATTCCATGGCTTGTTGCTGCTATCATTGTGAAATAGAAATTTTCAAAATTGCTGATTTTTTTTTCTTTACTTTTCTAAGAGCACTGATAAAATGTTTTGGGGACCTGAGCAAATCAATATTCCTGAGACCTCAACCCGTTTTATTTTCAGATATTGTATGGTGGTCACAGTTTGCTGGTCATGTTTTGGTTAATTTTGTATCTCATTATTGTTTGGCTGCTAATTAAGGAGAAAGAAATAAGGGGTCTGTGTCTTCGGGATCAAGTCAGTTAAAATGAATTCAAAAGAAGTTAGCCACTAAAACAGGTCACTAATTGAGGAAAGGGTTAGAATGAAAAATGAGTCACCCCTAGGCTGAGGTGATATTTATTTGTTTTGAATGGTAGTGATCTGGCCTAGAGGAGATCTTCACAGCCAATGACACTGTGTGCAAATGACTGACATCCTTCACTGTGAAAATGTAACTTACTGTCGCTTGCTAAACTCGCCAACAAGCATGAATTTAAAATGTTTTGACTAGTTCAAAAATAGGCATCTTCATTTTGCAAAAGCTAGAGAAGGTTTTGTTATATCCAAGACATTAAATACAATAACCGTATTTTAAAAAATATACATTTGTAGGGCTGTTAACAAGGCTAGAAGCAATTCATATTTAAGGTTGCCATTCTTGCTGTTTTATTAAGCAGCCTTATAATAGTAATGAATTCATTTACTTGTTTTACAGTGTTCAAAGAATGCATTTATTTGGTTGGCTGACTGCCACAGTTGTCAGCCCTGAAAGCAAAACTTCTGTAGTTTGCTGGTTTACTTCAACAGTTTCAAGGTAACTTTTACAGAATTCCTAATCATGTGTATTCATTTTTAATGAAGGGAAAGACAAGAAAAAAAAACAAAGCTGGAGTCTGAAAATAGGTATTTGTTCTCTTTGTAAAACAGCTTGTTATGTTAATTGCAAGAAAGATATGTATCCAGACTGGAGAATTATCCGTCAGGAATGTCGCTGTAGTCTTAAAGACACATTTGCTTGCATACACATAATGTATACCAGTGGTCTCAAACTCCGGTCCTGGCGGGTCACAGTGGCTGCAAGTTTTCATTCTAACCCTTTTCTTAATTAGTGACTTGTTTTAGTTGCTAACTTCTTTTGAATTCATTTTAATTGACTTGCTCTTGAAAACTTGGACCCCTTAATTATTTCTTATTTCCTTAATTAGCAGCCAAACAATCATGAGATGTAAAATGAGCCAAAACATGACCAGCAAACTGTGCCCATTATAAAATATCTGAAAATAAAGAAAGATGAAGATCTCAGGAATGCTGATCTGCTCAGGTCCATAAAACATTTTAACAGTGCTCTTAGAAAAGAGAAAAGCAACAATTCCAGAAATGTATACTGTTGCACAATGAGAGCAGCAACAAGCCATGGAATTTAGGGACGAGTTTAATTAATGACAGGACCTGGCGCCTCATTAAGCAACTGGTTGGAGTTTGAGGACCTGACTTAGTTGTTTTCTGTTAGCTCACTCACTTCACATTTCATTTCTGTTTGGGTGCCATTTAAGGAAAGAAATGAGGCAATTCAGAGTAACAAATCCTAAAAAACAAGTCAATTAAAAAGAAAAGAAAAAGAGTTATTTAGCAGCAAAAACTGGTCACCAATTAAGAAACGGGTTAGAATGAAAACCTGCAGCCACTGTGGCCCTCCAGGACTGGAGTTTGTGACTACTGCTGTACAGTATATTTCTTTAAGCTTATTAAATATAGCCAGGTGCTATTGAACATAAAGGTATTTTGGGTTAAACAAAGGAAAGGAGAGAGGGAGAAGAGATTTTTCCAGTAACACAGAAACTCAGAAGCTTCTAGTTACTTATAAAGTGCAGGAGTGGTACGTGACTGCGGGAGACACAGGCTGGTCTGTTCTTCTGTAACTAATAAGTGAAAAAGAAAATGTGTCTAGTCTAGGCATGTGTAACTTTTGGAAAAATCTTTCATTTCTGAATGGATTCATTTTTGAAAACGGCTGTCCAAAATTACAAACTGGCCACCATACCATGGAAAATTGAAGGGAGGCTTGTGCTTTAAATAGGTAAAACAAATTTCACAGAAATTTGCTTTCATTTATTACAGTCTTCAGAAATTTGCTTTTGAGGGTGTAAGCCAGCATTAAATGACAACTTACGTTCATCCTTTCTTTCTCTTGTGTTCTATACTTTCTATACTGCTAGGTGGGAGAAATAGTATTGCTTAATTAGGAAGTTTTTCTTTACACAAAGAACGATAGACACTTGGAATAAGCTACCAAGTAGTGTGGTAGACAGTAAGACGTTAGGGACTTTCAAAACTCGACTTGATGTTTTCTTGGAGGAAACAAGTGGATAGGACTGGCGAGCTTTGTTGGGCTGAATGGCCTGTTCTCGTCTAGAGTGTTCTAATGTTCAGCAAAAGTCAAAATTCAATAAAAAAAATTCTCAGGCAAAATTCACCCTGGCTAAATACAAAAGGCAGTATTAAACTAGAACAAGTAAGAAATGCATTGTTAAAAACAGAGAATGCTCACTGAATTTAAATAAAAAGTATTTGTACTTAAACTGTCAGTATTACTTTAGTTTAGGTACTGAAAAATGCATCTATTACTCATTTGATGTACTCTTACACAATAAGACCTTAACAAAGGGTTCTTTTAGTCTTAATTACAGCTCTGATGTATCAGTTAATAGGTTATTCATCTCTGTGCAGTGTGGCAGTTGAAATGCTGTTAAAATTACTTATGAATATGAAGGATTTGCGGGTCTTATAAAAAAGTATGCAATATCAAGAGACATATATCTCACTGAAACCACATCTGACCATTGAAGTTATTTTAGTAGGCCACATTGCACAGATGAATAATCACTTTACTGATGTGTTGTGCATGGTATTAACACCGAAGGAAGCTTTTAAGTTCTTGTCACTTAAGAGTAAATCGGTACTAGATGCATTTATGCAATACCTGAACTAAAGTGTTACCAAAATGCAATTTAAAAAGTATTCACTCCCAGTTTGTTAATTTTTATGTTAGCCCACTTGCTAAAATAGTCTGAACAGAAATATTTTTTAAACTGCTCTTTTGGTTGCCTATCTTGGGTTCCAGGGTTAGGGCAGGTTTCTTTGACACCTCTCTCAGCTCTACGAAGGCAGAGTACGTCAGCAGTCTCTTGCCATAAGTGAATTGACTCTGATCTGCTGTTGCCCCCTTTTTAATACCTCTTCTGAGTCAACTGGCCAGGTTTTACTTAGAGACTACATGAATTTTTCCATGGTAGAAAGAATAGGCTTTGAGGCATTCAGAGTTCTTTTATATTTCTCCACAGGTTCTTCCTGTGCACCTATCTTGAGCCTCTCAGGCTGACAGAGTGAACTATGACACTGTAATGTTAAAATGATCCAAAAGCCACACATCCATATAAATTAAACTCAGGTTCTGTTTTATATTCATCAATTTTGTATATCAAACTTAAATATTGTAAATAAAGTTGCAATCAGTTGAATGTCATCTAAAAAGTTAAAAGGTGTCTATCTGTGGCCAATTATGGTGCATCGTGAAAGTTACAGCAGTGTCATATTAACAATAGTGTTAATGGCTGCCAAGTGAAGAAGCCAATGTTCTATAAAGCAATATGACCATTCTATATGATTTATTAACAAATTTTAAGTAAAATATAAAAAAAAATATTGGTCAAACAATTCTGACATGTAAAATATTAACAGGCAACAAGAAAGGTAATGTAGTACATCTCCCACGGATAACATTAGACACCAAAAGAGATCTTGATATGCCATTCGTATTAAAACGTTTACAGTTTCCCATTAGAATAGCTTTCGCTATGACAATTAACAAATCACAGGGGCAAACATTCAAAAAAGTCGGTTTATTTATTAGAAAGAACACGGATCAAAATTCAATCCGATATTGATGAAAAGTTAATTCCAAATATTGTTTTTACTGACATTTTACTGTAAAAGTTAGTCGGTCAGTCATTGTCCAACCCGCTATATCCAAACACAGGGTCACGGGGGGTCTGCTGGGCCAATCCCAGCCAGCACAGGGCACAAGGCAGGAACAAATCCCAGGCAGGGCGCCATGCCACCGCAGGGTGCACACACACACACACACACAGGACAATTTAGGATCGCCAATGCACCTAACCTGCATGTCTTTGGACTGTGGGAGGAAACCCACCCAGACACGGGGAGAACACGCAAACGCCACTCAGCAAGGACCCAGGAAGCGAACCCAGGTCTCCTTACTGCGAGGTAGCAGTGCTACCACTGCGCCACCATGTCGCCCTACAGTAAAAGTGAATGTTTAAAAAGTATTTGTGTGCTAATTTCAAAGCCAGACAGAATGAAAATGTATAATGTAACGAATACCTCTAACGCAACATGAAACATCATTTTCTTTCATTTTATTGTGTTTTACTATTTTTAATATGGCTAATTACTCGCTGTAATGTAAAATAATTCTATTACGCATATGTAACAAATCCTATGAAAATAACAACCTGTTTAAATTGTACATCCACATCCCCATACACGAGTGGCAGAACCGCAAAGAGGCTAGCGCCTTAGCACCAGCCCGGGGGTTGGCAAGCGAAGTGAGCAGGGAGCAAAGCCCCTTAGTAGAATCTTCTTGTATAATACGCTACCGTGGCTGTTCGTTTGTCTGTCCAGGATTTTAAATCACCTGTAGCTCTCAAACCATTTTACCTATTGACCTGAAATTTGGTACACATATACTACGTGACGTCTACTATCCACTTTCGGGGTGATGATTTTTATTACTCTTTTTATTTTTATTTTATTTTATTATAGAATCAACTCTCAGCAGTGCGCAGCAGGGTGGCCGTGCGGCACAAGTGTATGGACGCCATTCTCATTCCCTACCACCTTTGCGGTCACTTCCCCTACCTCTTCATATCTTTGATCATTCTTGAGGCAGATTGAAGACTTAAGTGCCAGCTTAGGTGAAAAATTAAAGAAAACGTACTAAGTAATTGCAACATAAAAACTAATTTAATCAGTTTTAATGCGAAAAGATACCTACGAAGGAACAGAAGCAGCGGGCCGCTAGGGTGGAGAAAAGAAGAGCTGCTCAAAAAGCAGCAAGCGCATCAACCTCTGAGCAAACGAATGCTAAACGTACAGTGAAAGAGTATGAATGCTCAAGTCAAGTGTATTCACTGCACGTTACCGCTCAGTACGCCGTTACTGGTGTAAGAAAAATAGATGCAAGCACACAATGGTGATTTAAAACACCTTATGAGAAGAACTTGGGAGTTATTTAGGACTCTTCACTTTACAGATTCGACTTATAAAATATTGTGCAGAGTATAATTTAAGATGTGCAATGTAACTGAACCTGTGCTCTGACCCCAAAGGTCATGTAAAAAAAAAAAGGTAGTTTTGATCTCCATATTATTAAGAAGATACAACTGCATTTTGTAAGTTCTAATGAAGACTGGTCACGAAGTGTGGATGGCAATTAAATGATTTTTAATTCAGACAGCTTGAGTATCCAAAATTAGGAAAAGTATTAGTACTGTACAGGCCAACTGTTATTTGAAATTGTGTTCTTCAACAAGAACAAGGGGGAATAGATAGAAAGACACATAGGCCCAAACATAAATTAAATAAGTTAACATGTATTATATTATAAAATAGTACTTTGAGGGCTTTCAAATTCTAAATTATTTACGACATATATTGGAATGAATGGCCTTTACTCCTTAATGCTGTTCTTTCTGTTTCATGGTCTTTTTCTGTGTCATGCCTTGTTGTCAGTAGTCTCATGCTTCATGACCTTCTGCTCTCACATTTGGGATAAAGTCAAATTTAGTCAATTGGTCTGTTTCATTGGTGGTCTCATGCTGTGACTTTTTAAAATATCGAAGTACCATGCATGCATGTAATTACTTCAGTCCAGGTCTTCACCCCTTATTAAGCATTTATTCTTATGCTGTAATTGGGTACCAAGGTTTAAATGAACTTTTTAGGCCTTGTGTCAGCATGAGTTGTGAGCAGGTAGTAGAGTTAATTAAAGGGGAATGTGACTTTTCAGAACTGAGAACTGGAGGAAATGCTAGGAATTTTCTGAAATAAGTGAACCATTTTGAGTGCAAGAAATAATGAAAAGAATTGAACAAAAGACATATCAAAAAGCAGAATGAAAGGCTGAAGAATCAGACTGGTAATAATGACGATTACAGTCATAGTCCAAACCTTAGAATATAAGTTCAATAAGCCCAAGAAAAATGAGACAATAAGGTATTTAAAAAGTAACCACTGGGGGGTGTTGAAAGGCTGCTTAAACAGCAAAGAACATAATGTGAAATGGACCTCGGTTATGATGGAACAAATACTATTGCCTAGCAACAATAAATGAGAGATGTAGTCAAGATCCATGCATAAAATAATCCCCTATTAGATTGTTTTGTTATTCTCCTTCTTTAGTAAAGGTGCTAAGACAGGATGGTAGATGGTTTTACACTCCATTTTGTTACAGCAGGTTATGTATGACTGAACACGTGTGTATGTGTTTCATGCAATAGGCTGTTGACCCATTCAGACCTGGCTCCTGTCTTTGTGCCCAGGACAGCCAGGAAACACACAAGCTTCCCACATTCACATATACAGTGTTGATTTACATTTGTCATTTTTACTAAATCAGCATGTTTTTGTGATAAAAACAAAAACTGCAATTCATAGAGATGTGGGGAATGGACAGACTGCACACAAAAAAGTGACAGGAGCAAAGCTTTGAGCCCAGTCCCCTGAAACAGCTGGTCTACATGACATATGTTTCAGCAATTTCTGATTCTGCTCCTTGTAAATTAGGAAGAAGTTATTCAAGCAGTGTTGTTCTTAACTTGAAGTGAATAACTGAATACAAACCATTTAGCTGCAGAGATCTGTAGGTAATAAATCTATTTGTGCATTACAAATCTCCAGTTGTGATATATCATTGGCCCTATATTGATTAACAATTAAAACCTAAATATTAAAATAACTTTTGTGCAGAGGATCTGTGTTAAACCCTTTAGGATGTAGAGAAGTCATAGCAAAGAGTAAATCCATTTCGCTCTTATCTGTAGGTGCTTTAATTGCTGTTGCTCTGCTGGATATATCTCAGCCTTATGTTGCTCATAAAGTAATCATTCTGCAGCCAACTTCAGAGAAAAATTAAGTGACTAATGACAGGGTAGCTAACTCGGTTTCAGTTTGCTTTCCTAATTCCTTAAATACATTATTATTTTCAATTTATTATCTTTTACACTAGATAAAGACCTACCGCCCTAGTAAATAAGTTGTATTTTAATCATTTCATTGCCAACAGTATAAGAAGGATCTGTCAATCTTTTGTTCAGGTATTTGAAACTTCAGGGCTGAGATTAGCCTATCCCTTGTGATACAAGGCGCTATATTGGCACCTGACCCGGCACAGACAGACTCTGGAGTGACACGTAAAATAAATAAATGTTTATTGTCTTCACCTGAGGTCCAGATCTTCCCCATGTCAGGCACAACACAGTCCCAGAAGTACAAAAGCACACAAACACAGATACTTTCTTTGAACAATCCTCCACTCCTCCCAGGCAGCTTTGTCTCCTTCCTCCCGACTCTGGCTCCCGGAGTGGTGGCTGCTGGTCCCTCTTACAGCCCACCCGGAAGTGCTTCAGGTGTTTGCTGACCTAATTCCGACTGCACTTCTGGGTGTGGCGGAATTACCGCCCAGATGGGCTCATGAAGCCATGCAGCTTCCTCAGTGGTGGCCACGGAGCCCAACAGGGCTGAGCTCTGAACTCCCATACCTGTGGGAAGCAGTGTGTAGCTCTGAAGGGACATCCCAGCCGGGCATGGGTCCCGACCGTCCGCCACACCCTTAGAAGCTTTTCAATGATGCCTGGGTGCAACCTCAGGTTTTTTACCACAGGATTGGAAAAATACACGAGGGTTTGGTTAGTTGGGGCCTCTGAAGGGACTATGTATGCTGGTGAGAGTGCCCTGTAATGGATTGGAGTTTGCTGATGTCAGGATAATCCCCACATTTTTGAAATTGCCAGTGGGTTCAGTAAATTGATAGTTGGATGGATAAACTTTGCATACAGTGTTACTCTGAAATTTCCCCAAACTCGGCTAGATACTGTCCTAGCTGCCACTGTGTGCTGGACTCTGTTTCGAGTTTTTAACCACAAAGTGTAAAGTATTTGCCATAGTTTAATTTTTTTCCTTACCTTTTTTCCACATTAATTTCCATTGCAGACATTACACCTTTTGAAAGTGTTATGCTATTTATTGTCAGTTTTACTAAATGTTTATAAAAGTTGACACCTTTTCTGACAACAAAAAATAAAGCATACCTCCAGATACTTTAAGTAGGACAAAAGCAAGGGACAATATGATCCAGACACATCTTATTCTAAAATTAGTCACTGTATCCTATCTGTTCATCTTTTAGCATATGAAAAATAAATTCTTCATTTACTGAAATGCATACAATACTGGTGCACTTCATATTAAAGGTCACAGTAATCTTGAGATCTCAAATCAAGTCACAAGGAGAGACATTTCACAAAGTAGGCACTGTCACAGTATTCCCTATTTGGCAGCATCAAGTTAAAGTACAGGCTGACTTACATTTCTTAAGAAAATATGAATCATAGGCATGAGGAGTCCATAGAGGCCATATAGGTTTGCTTAGCTCATCCACGTTAACCTGGTAGATGCAACTATGCAAGAGTGCAATCATGAATCAAATAGACAGCTTCCTTAAAAATATCAAGTAAAGCTGCCCCTTGGGGTTTTTTCTGTCATTTTCCTTAGAGGAAAACCTTTCCTATCAACTTGGATTGAAACTTAGTTATCTTTGGAGCACTGAAACAGCTAACAGAAGGTGTCACCTCCTTTTGTTGTCTAGCCCTCCAATATGGATGCTTGACTCTCTTTGTTCTCTTTTATTTTCAGAAATCCCTACTGCTGATAGGAGCATCTAACACGTCTCTACTTCACCTGACATAGACAAATGCCTTTAATGGACTTGGGTTCTAGACAACCAGCTACACACACACATGCTACAAAATGAAATGGAACACCATATTCCATCAGTAACTTCTGCTCATGTCTGGCAAGGAACTGGAAACCTCTGTGTGTACTTGTAGTTTTCTTTTTCTTTAGCAACATTATTTCTATTCATGGAACCTCTAATATTTCAAAAGCCAAAATGACAAGCTTCATTTGCATATGCATCAGGGACGTGCAGTCAGGGGAGGCAGGTGAGGCCTCCCCTTGTCATCATGAAAAGTAAAAAAAAACTAATAATGATAACTTAAAATAAATGTGTCCACTGGTCTGTGCTATAAATTTGTTTTCTGTATGATTCCAATACCGTGTCTGCGTGGGTTTCCTCCGGGTACTCCGGTTTCCTCCCAGCGACAAGCCTCACCTCACCTCAGACTGCGCTCTTCCTCACACATTGGGCAGATGCCTGCAATTGCCGTGTGCCTGTTGCTGTCTCTCTGTATGTCGCCAATATAATGTTTGCAGACACGTTTATCACACACCCTGACTTTCCGCAGTCTGGCTAATATCTTTAATGAATGTGTATGACATATTTAGTCTTGCTTATCGGACATAAAACCACAGTGAAGAGGCACAAGGTGAGGCAGACAGTACCGTGCCACACCAAAGGGAGCAGATGTGAGCCCAACAGGTGCTTGTTGCTGCTGTTCTTCTACGCAGACACTCTATAAATTTGCGATATCAGAAACTCAAGTGCACTGCAGCAGTCCATTTATTTTTATTTTTTTTCCGTATAACAGCCAAAATGGAAGATTAAGAGTTTTAAAACTAAAGTAAAATAAGGAGGACTTTTACAAGAAAGTGACAGAGATTTTTGAGGAGAAGGATAGGCACATGGACTTCATTTACAAATAAAGGTAAGATCATAAACGGTTTTCAATTTTATAAAAAAATGGGATCAGACTAAGAAAAAAACAACGCAATATTTCAAAGCTAAATTTTGACCTTAAATAAAATATTCTTTCATTTTTCTTGTTATCTTTTTGTTTAAAGGTTTGTATTTAATTTGATTAAAGCATCAGAATTAAAAGCTTTTAAAAACAACTAAATGATGCAATTAAGGTCAAAATTGAAATCTGTTTTTTTTGTACACCACTCTATACTTCCATTTGTATTGAATGAGTATGAATTGTGGAATTGCAACGGCAAATTTAGAACACATTAAGGGTGCAGAGCAAAGGCTCTCTCCGCTCTCTCCTGCCGCTATAAATATAATGTTCTTTCTTAGCCAAATCTGTGCCTTACCTATGTGTGCGTGTGCGTGTGTGTGTGTGTGTGTAAAGAATGCTGATAAGATATGAAACATCACCAGTAGTCAATGTGCATGCTGCCAATTGAATAGTGAGTAAGCTACTCTTCTGGGTTCATATATTTGAAGGAGTCAGTGCCTCACCAGCCATGAACCTCACCTCACGTCACTGATATGCATGTGTGTTTTTAACATCTTTGTTTAAGAAAGATTCTAAAATTTCAGTGGGTAGTTAATGGATCAGTCCGTCAGGACCCGTCCCCCCACCCGAACGCGGAAGGAGACTACCCTCTCGTCCACCAGGGTAAACCCCAATATACAGGCTCCAAGTTGGGCGCCAATAAGTATGCCCACACCCGCTTGGCACCTCTCACCGGTGGCAACTCCCGAGTGGTAAAGAGTCCAGCCCCTCTCAAGGAGATTGGTTCCAGAGTCCAAGCTGTGCATTGAGGTGAGCCCTACTATATCTAGCCGGAACCACTCGACCTCGCGCACTACCTCAGACTCCTTCCCCTTCAGAGAGGTGACATTCCACGTCCCAAGAGCCAGCTTCTGTAGCTGAGGATCGGACCGACAAGGTCCCCGCCTTCGGCCACCACCCAACTCACACTGCACCCGACCTCCTTGGCCCCTCCCATAGGCGGTGAGCACATGAGAAGGGGGACCCACGTTGCCTCTTTGGGCTGTGCCCGGCCGAGCCCCATGCGTGCAGGCCCGGCCACCAGGTACTCGCCATCGAGCCCCACCTCCAGGCCTGGCTTCAGAAGGGGGTCCCGGTGACCCGCATCCGGGCAAGGGAAAACGCCATCCAAATTTTTTATTCTTCATAGGAGGTCTATACGCAAAACAGCATTTTGGAGTATCCTCCCTTTTTGGAGTCCCTGGAGGGGGTGCTAGAGGGCATACCTTCTGGGGACTCCCTCGTACTGCTGGGAGACTTCAATGCTCACGTGGGCAATGAATGTGAGACCTGGAAGGGTGTGATTGGGAGGAATGGCCCCCCCGATCTGAATCAGAGCAGTGTTTTGTTATTGGACTTCTGTGCTCGTCATGGATTGTTCATAACGAACACCATGTTCAAGCATTGGGGTGTTCATATGTGCACTTGGCACCAGGACACCCTAGGCCTCAGTTCGATGATCGACTTTGTTTGGTCGTGTCGTCGGACTTGTGGCCACATGTCTTAGACACTCGGGTAAAGAGAGGGGCGGAGCTGTCAACTGATCACCACCTGGAGGTGAGTTGGCTTCGATGGTGGGGGAGGATGCCGGTTAGGCCTGGTAGGCCCAAACGTGTTGTGAGGGTCTGCTGGGAATGTCTGGCAGAGTCCCCTGTCAGAAATAGCTTCAACACCCACCTCCGGCAGAACTTCGACCACGTCCTGAGGGAGATGGGGGACATTGAGTCCGAATGGGCCTTGTTCCGTGCCTTTATTGTTGAGGCGGCTGACCGGAGCTGTGGTCGTAAGGTGGTCAGTGCCTGTCGTGGCGGTAATCCCCAAACCCGTTGGTGGACACCGGCAGTGAGGGATGCTGTCAAGCTGAAGAAGGAGTCCTGTGGGACTCTGGAGGCAACTAATAGGTACCGACAGGCCAAGCAGAATGCGGCTTCGGTTGTTGCTGAGGCAAAAACTCTGGCATGGGAGGCGTTTGGGGAGGCCATGGAGAACGACTTTCGGACGGCTTCGAGGAGATTCTGGTCCACCGTCTGGCGTCTCAGGAGGGGGAAGCAGTGCAGTGTCAACACCGTATATGGTGGGGATGGTGCGCTGCTGACCTCGACTCGGGACGTTGTTGGTTGGCGGGGGGAGTACTTCGAAGATCTGCTCAATCCCACTAACATGCCTTCCGATGAGGAAGCAGAGCCTGGGGACTCGGAGGTGGGCTCCCCCATCTCTGGGACTGAGGTCACCGAGGTGATCAAAAAACTCCTTGGTGGCAGGGCCACGTGGGTGGATGAGATAAGCCCGAAGTTCCTCAAGGCTCTGGATATTGTAGGACTGTCTTGGTTGACACGTCTCTGCAACATCACATGGACATCGGGGACAGTGCCTCTGGATAGGCAGACCTGGGTGGTGATCCCCCTCTTTAAAAAGAGGGACCGGAGGGTGTGTTCCAACTACAGAGGGATCACACTCCTCAGCCTCCCTGGAAAAGTCTATTCGGGGGTTCTGGAGAGGAGGATCCATTGGATAGTCCTCGGATTTAGGAGGAAAAGTGGACCAGCTCTACACCCTTAGCAGAATCCTGGAGGGTGCATGGGAGTTTGCCCAACCAGTCTACATGTGTTTTGTGGACTTGGAAAAGGCGTTCGACCGTGTCCCTTGGAGAATCCTGTGGGGAGTGCTTTGGGAGTATGGGGTACCGGACCCCCTGATAAGACCTGTTCGGTCCCTGTACAACCGGTGTCAGAACTTGGTCTGCATTGCCAGCAGTAAGTCAAGCCCATTTCCAGTGAGAGTCGGACTCCACCAGGGCTGCCCTTTGTCACCGATTCTGTTCAAAACTTTTATGGACAGAATTTCTAGGTGCAGCCAGGGTGTTGAGAGGGTTCGGTTTGGTGGACTCAGGATTGGGTCACTGCTTTTTGCAGATGATGTCCTGCTGATAATGATGCTTCAACAGGCCGTGATCTTCAGCTCTCTCTGAATCGGTTCGCAGCTGAGTGTGAAGCGGCTGGGATGGGAATCAGCACCTCCAAATCCGAGACCATGGTCCTCAGCCGGAAAAGGGTGGAGTGCCCTCTTAGGGTCGGGAGCGAGACCTTGCCCCAAGTGGAGGAGTTCAAGTATCTCGGGTTCTTGTTCACGAGTGAGGGAAGAATGGAGCGTGAGATCGACAGGCGGATCGGTGCGGCGTCCGCAGTGATGTGGGCTCTGCATCGGTCTGTCGTGGTGAAAAAGGAGCTGAGCCGTAAGGCAAAGCTCTCAATTTACCAGTCGATCTACGTTCCTACCCTCACCTATGGTCATGAGCTGTGGGTAGTGACCGAAAGAACGAGATCGCGAATACAAGCGGCTGAAATGAGTTTCCTTCGCAGGGTGTCTGGGCTTTCCCTTAAAGATAGGATGAGAAGCTCAGTCATCCGGGAAGGCCTCAGAATAGAGCCGCTGCTCCTCCGCATCAAGAGGAGTCAGATGAGGTGGCTCGGGCATCTGATCAGGATGCCTCCTGGACGCCTCCCTGGCGAGGTGTTCCGGGGCACGTCCAACCAGGAGGAGAACGCAGGGAAGACCCAGGACACGCTGGAGGAACTATGTCTCTCGGCTGGCCTGGGAACACCTCAGGATTCCCCCGGAAGAGCTAGAAGAAGTGGCTGGGGAGAGGGAAGTCTGGGCATCTCTGCTCAAGCTGCTGCCCCCGCGACCCGACCTCGGATAAGCGGCAGAGAATGGATGGATGGAACTTACAGTTTGTTTAGAAATGTATTTATGCTTGTGCTTGTCTTGAAAACTGCGCACATCTTCTGGTCTATTGCTAATAACATCTAGCAGTTACTTGTCTTCATTTGCCAGCAGAGTATTTGAAGAGGCTAACAGAAAATTAAAAGGCAGGTTCACAGCATCTGTGCTAGAGTCCAGCCTAGCTGCTATGAGTACTCACATCTGGCCCCTATACCTCAAGGTTGTATCCCAATGATTACCCCTTAAACCTATGGCAGTAGTGGTCTTGAAAACCCTGATTTTCAAAATAACATTCCAAATTGCTTTAACATCAGGAGAAATAAAAAGACAACTTACAAATCCGACAATATACACAATTTTTCATAGTCAAAAATGTGTACTTAAAACTGAAATGAAATCTGATCTCTTGCGATTACATTCATATTGTTTTTCTGCAGCATGGAAAGAAGGTAGCATCTACTAGATGTACAGTAAAAAAGTAAACTGTTATACTGACAAGTTAAGCCTCTGATTAGAATTTTTTCTTTCCTCTATAGCACCAAGAAAGTCTGGGGTACTGATACACAGTACATGATATATGCCAGGATCTTTGATGCACTATAAAGGCCATGCAAAGAACAGCAAGACAATATAAATCAGTTGCAAAACTGGGGCTTCTAGCACAAGTTCTGATAAATGACATAAAATGCAGTGACAGTGTCCACTTTCCAGTCATCCATCATACAATATTACTTAGATATAACACAGTTGTAGGTCTTAGAGGGAGTTGTCTATGTTTAATAACCAGTGGGCCCCCTCCCCCAAAGAATACTTTGCAATAGTGATGTACCCTTTCAATTTAATCAAAGTCTTTCCAGATATCTTCTGGTGATAGGAGTATCATGCAGTTCTCTAAGTGAAGTCTAACTAGTGCATTGTTCTATTGCAGCATTATCCTGTTCAGAGTCATCAACTTTAAATTAGATGCCAATGCCTGGAAAGAACAGATCTTCAGATTTTTAATAGGGTGGCCATATAGGGCCATTGAATATCATGGGGTAGCACACTTAAAAGTCTACGGCATAAGCAATTTACAAGATATACTGTTATTAATATAATTGTAAGATTGCTTAACAATATTATATTAAAGAGAGAAGAAATCGGACCATTCGTCAACCTATTATACACCAACTTGCTAAATTCCAGTTTGAAGGAATAATCTTCAGTATCCTACTACTGATGAATATTGCACTTAATAATTTTAATCTGATAATGATAGGGGTATGCATTGGTTATATAATTAAGAGTGAATTGTAAATTGAAAAATGTTAATGGTTTGGTGTAACTAAAACACAAACCAGATTTAATTTACAATTTATTCCACAGTAAACTAATCAAAGGGATTAATAAAGTATCTATCTATCTATCTATCTATCTATCTATCTATCTATCTATCTATCTATCTATCTATCTATCTATCTATCTATCAAAGTAAAAATACAGTACATTACACAGGAGTAACTGGTTGTATATTAGTAATAGAACAAAATCCACTTTATAGTTCTCGATCTATATTTGAATGGAACTTCTGTCCCAAAGTGACCTGGAATCACAAAATCAGCCTTGTTATCAAGAATTAACTCCTCCTGAAAATCCCAGTCACTTGTTAACATCAGATCACACTTGATGACCCTGCTTGTTCCACTGGTGAAAGGCTCACATGAATAATGGACAGACCATAGACTTGTCTGGTTCATCCTCCATGCTCTGCTCAAACCACTAACTAGAAGACAATCCACCCAAGCCACACCTCAGTATAACATCTCTTGTGACCATCGACCCCAGATACACATTGACAACTACTTTTCACACCTAGATTGAACACATCTCCATCCCAGCCACAGATGGTGAGATCACAATTACTAGTCCTGATGTTGTTGAACCATAGACCTTGATGATTTTTGCCCTCCAGTCTTTCTTTAAGAAAGCCCTTGGATTCTTTAAGAGGTAGAATCCAAATGGTTTAATTAGGTCACAAATGGGTTTCTTTCCCCTCCTAGAGGCCAAGAACACAGCATTCTGCCTCAGCTTGCAAATGTGTTGTCAGTTTCTCTCCTGCAGAGGTTGAAGACAATGAGATCAGCTACACAACACAGGCTCTGTGAAATCCAGAATGGCTAGTGCATAAACAAGACTGCTGATATCCAATGCTATGCCAATGCTATCAAATAAATTTATGGTCATTTGCAACACAGCATGGTTCCAATCGTATCTACAGAGGGCACAACACTCCTGAAATACAAGCAATGGATCTTGGATCACTCTGCAAAGAACTTTTGAGAACTCTTTACAAAAAATAACCAAGTGGATCTTTCAGTGCTCAAGGAGATCCCCGTGCTCTTCTAGGTCCCTGAATTAGATGAGTGTCCAGCTCTCCAAGAAGTCCAAGCTGCCTTCCAAGTCCAGAAGAACAAGAAAGTTCCCAGGTAAGACACTTTATATGGCGAAATATAAAAATATGGGTGACTTAATCTTCTTGGATGGCAGTATTTACAACCCCTGAAGATTGTCATCCCACTCAAAAACCTCCTCAACAATCATCTATGAGCTCCAGTATGCTGGCGATGTTGCCGAGTGACCATTTACCCAAAAGGCCTTTAGAGGACTCCTTACACTCTGCATATTCCTGGTTGGGCCAGGACATCAGCATCTGTAAGAAACTTACCCTTCAGACTTCTTTCTAGAACATAAATCATCCAATGGACATCAAGATTGTCAGCACAACACTGGGCAATTCACAAACCTTTCCTTACCTTGGAATTATATTCTCTCACATTGACCTCTGTGACTGAGGAGATTGTGAACCACCTCTGGCAAGCCTTCTCTGCATTCAGACACCTCCACAAGCATGTCTTCTCTAACCAGCTTCTCAAATCATATATACAGGATTGTCTTGAGGCACAAATCTGGGGAAGGTTACAGAAAAATTTCTGCTGCTTTGAAGGTCCCAATGAGCACAGTGGCCTCCATCATCCGTAAGTGGAAGAAGTTTGAAACCACAAGGACTCTTTCTAGAGCTGGCCGGCCATCTAAACTGAGCGATCAGGGGAGAAAGGCCTTAGTCAGGGAGGTGACCAAGAACCCGATGGTCACTCTGTCAGAGCTCCAGAGGTCCTCTGTGGAGAGAGGAGAACCTTCCAGAGGGACAACCATCAGCAATCCACCTATAAGGCATGTATGGTAGAGTGGCCAGATGGAAGCCACTCCTTAGTAAAAGGCACATGGCAGCCCACCTGGAGTTTGCCAAAAGGCACCTGAAGGACTCTCAGACCACGAGAAACAAAATTCTCTGGTCTGATGAGACAAAGATTGAACTCTTTGGTGTGAATGCCAGGCGTCACGTTTGGAGGAAACCAGGCACCGCTCATCACCAGGCCAATACCATCCTTACAGTGAAGCATGGTGGTGGCAGCATCATGCTGTGGGGATGTTTTTCAGCGGCAGGAACTGGGAGACTAGTCAGGATAAAGGGAAAGATGACTGCAGCAATGTGCAGAGACATCCTAGATGAAAACCTGCTCCAGAGCGCTCTTGACCTCAGACTGGGGTGACGGTTCATCTTTCAGCAGGACAACGACCCTAAGCACACAGACAAGATATCAAAGGAGTGGCTTCAGGACAACTCTGAGAATGTCCTTGAGTGGCCCAGCCAGAGCCCAGACTTGGAACTGATTGAACATCTCTGGAGTGATCTTAAAATGGCTGTGCACCAACGCTTCCCATCCAACCTGATGGAGCTTGAGAGGTGCTGCAAAAAGGAATGGGTGAAACTGGCCAAGGATAGGTGTGCCAAGCTTGTGGCATCATATTCAAAAAGACTTGAGGCTGTAATTGCTGCCAAAGGTGCATCGACAAAGTATTGAGCAAAGGCTGTGAATACTTATGTACATGTGATTTCCCAGTTTTTTTATATTTTTAATAAATTTGCAAAAGCCTTAAGTAAACTTTTTTCACTTTGTCATTATGGGGTGTTGTGTGTAGAATTCTGAGGAAAAAAAATGAATTTAATCCATTTTGGAATAAGCCTGTAACATACCAACATGTGGAAAAAGTGATGCGCTGTGAATACTTTCCAGATGCACTGTACTGTATATCAATTGTCCTGTATGGATGTGAGTCCTAGACTCCCTACTGCAAATAAATCCACATCCTAGAAGCATTCGTCATCCGCTGCCTCCAGAAAAACCTGGGCATCACTTGGGAGGAATGGATTCCACACACCAAAATTTTTGAAATGTTGCTCATCAATCAGAATTGAGGCCAGCTGTGTCTGCTGCTGGACCGGGTATACCATCCACATGAATCGTCCTTCCCTGATGGTCTTGTATGGTGACTTCACCAGTGGGTCCCGACCTTGGGTTGGTCCAAAGACATGCTGGAAGGACCATCTGAAGTTTTCCTTCAAGGCCTGCTCAGTTCCACATTGACAACTCAAAACACTTGCTGGGGAGTGGAGTACATCAATTTGAACCACAACAGACCCATAAAAGAGAGGAAAAGAGAGTGATAAGACTTCTCTCTTGACACTAGCTTACTGTACCTGAGGGCCAACTCATCTTCTTGTTGCTTCCCTGAGTCTGCCTTTCCTGAATTGGGCTTCTCTCTCGCCAGTGTACACACAATAGAGGGTATGACCAAGATGGAGAATTGAAATGACAGCATCATTGTCCAATTAGCCTCTGGTCTTGTAATTGCAGATTCACGTAATAAGAATAAATTGATTTCAATTATGCTGTTATGCTAAGAGGAGTCCTTTCTTTACAGTTAACTACCTCTCACTATTAGGTAATTCTTTCCTTTTTCCAACTGACATCTTCTGTTCTGGAATCTTGGATAGCTAAAGATTTTCCAGAGAGGATACTTAGTCTGTGGTCACAAATCTCCATTCTCAACTCTCCGCAATTCTGTTTATTGAAGCTTAATCCAGGTTATGCTCACTGGGTGACCAGTGAGAACCAACCCGAATTGGGAGTCTGTAAAAATAACAAACATTTTTAACACATTCTGAGCCACCAGTTAGTCTAATAAGTGCATTTGAAGTGTCTGTGGAGGGGGTCTTGGTTCATGAGAACGAGAAAAGGATTGAATAAGTCATGGGATACTACTATGCCATAATTCTGCACCTACAATACAGTATATACGTCTTATATTTTTACATTTGAAAACTGCTTTATTTTTTATGAGAACAAGATTTTATTAATTTTCCAAATCCATTTATTTCAATACATGGTTATGGTTGTCATAGGTCCTGCATATGGCACTGGATGCACGGGATGTACCATCCCTGTATTAGTCCCCAATCTAATATTAACACACATGCTTCTACAAATACCCATTTATTAATCCATTCTAAGGAAATCAATGAGTTCTTTAAATAAAGAAGCCTTAAAACACATTTTTACAACTTTAGTTTTAATTAAAATACATTTTTATTGAAACACCCTTATGTTGCTGTGTATTGTTATATACTGCTCAAAAGAATTAAAGGAACACTTTTTAATCAGAGTATAGCATAAAGTCAATGAAACTTATGGGATATTAATCTGGTCAGTTAAGTAGCAGAGGGGGTTGTTAATCAGTTTCAGCTGCTGTGGTGTTAATGAAATTAACAACAGATGCACTAGAGGGGCAACAATGAGATGACCCCCAAAACAGGAATGGTTTAACAGGTGGAGGCCACTGACATTTTTCCCTCCTCATCTTTTCTGACTGTTTCTTCACTAGTTTTGCAGTCAGTGTCACTACTGGTAGCATGAGGCGATACCTGGACCCTACAGAGGTTGCACAGGTAGTCCAACTTCTCCAGGATGGCACATCAATACGTGTCATTGCCAGAAGGTTTGCTGTGTCTCCCTGCACAGTCTCAAGGGCATGGAGGAGATTCTAGGAGACAAGCAGTTACTCTAGGAGAGCTGGAGAGGGCCATAGAAGGTCCATAACCCATCAGCAGGACCAGTATCTGCTCCTTTGGGCAAGAAGGAACAGGATGAGCACTGCCAGAGCCCTACAAAATGACCTCCAGCAGGCCACTGGTGTGAATGTCTCTGACCAAACAACCAGAAAGACTTCATGAGGGTGACCCAAAGGCCCCATGTCCTCTAATGGGCCCTGAGCTCACTGCCCAGCAGCATGCAGCTCGATTGGCATTCGCCATAGAATACCAGAATTGGCAGATGCACCACTGGTGCCCTGTGCTTTTACAGATGAGAGCAGGTTCACCCTGAGCACGTGACAGAAGTGAAAGGGTCTGGAGAAGCCATGGAGAACATTATGCTGCCTGTAACATCATTCAGCATGAGCAGTTTGGTGGTGGGTTAATGATTGTCTGGGGAGGCATATCCATGGAGGGTCACACAGACCGCTACAGGCTTGACAAAGGCACCTTGGCTGCCATTAGGTATCAGGATGAAATCCTTGGACCCATTGTCAGACCCTATGCTGGTACAGTGGCTCCTGGTGCACGACAATTCCTGGCCTCATGTGGTGAGAGTATGCAGGCAGTTCCTGGAGGATGAAGGAATTGATACCATTGACTGGCCACCACACTTTCCTGACCTAAATCCAATAGAACACCTCTGGGACATTATGTTTTGGTCCATCCAATGCCACCAGGTTGCACCTCAGACTGTCCAGGAGCTCAGTGATGCCCTGGTCCAGATCTGGGAGGAGATCCCCCACAACACCATCTGTCATCTCATTAGAAGCATGCACCGATGTTGTCAGGCATGTGTACAAGAACACAGGGGCCATACAAAGTGTTGCGTACAATTTTGAGTTGCTGCAATTAAATTTTGGCAAAATGGACTAGCCTGCCACATAATTTTTTCACTCTGATTTTTGGGGCGTCTTTGAATTCAGGGCTCTGTAGGTTGATCATTTTCATTTCCATCAAACGATGTGGCATCCTTTCGTTCCTAACACATTACCCAGTCTATATCAGTCTAGATATCCAGGAGGATTTCTTTTTCCCATTGAGATCTGATGTGTTTTCAAAGTGTTCCTTTAATTTTTTTGAGCAGTTTATTTTAGTGTTTGACACATGCTAAATTTATATCCAGTATGAAAATAAATTCTATGTGCCTTATCTAATATAGTCACTGTGGGGCAGCAGAGAGCCAAATAAGTTGCACAGTTCAGCACTTATAGGTAAGAAGAAAAGAAGCCAGACATGCTGAACTGACTCTCTCTCTCTCTCTCTCTCTCTGAATACAGGTCACGCAGAGCCAAGAAAACCAAAGGGCGCACAGAATGGCAGGCAAGTCAAAATGCTGGAACTTATCATTCCGGCCAATAAAACTACATGTCTTATGCCATGCAGTTAATATGGGATTATCCATCAGTGAAACCTGCCTTAATTTTATTAAAAAAGGTGAAGTATCTGATGGCACAGAAAACATATAACATGCTTTGTAATATGCAAAACGAGACCATTGCCACTCTTAAAAAGAAAGAGTTAAATAAAATAAACCATCAGCTAGAAGAATAAACTCCCAGGGCTCTTCTTCTTTCACATCTAATGTGAAGCAAAGAACTAAATATAAGTCTATTAGAAGAAAAGAAATAATTGGCGGCTCTTACCTCTGCCTTATTAGTTGTACACTTCATTAAGTTGTCCAAGATTACATTACCCTTTTTATGTATTTATTGCTACAGTGAGGGAGTGTTTGTAATTAAAAGATGGTGAAAGACCAGCTGGGAGGTTAAACAACAAAATCTGTTGTTTTACATATACACGTTTGTAATTTGTAGAAGTGCAAAGCTCCTCATTCTCTTCCTTCAATGTACACATTGACAGTAGAGCAGGAGGCCATAAATAAGAAACTTGCCACATGCTTGTTCATTAACGACTTTCATCTAGTAAAATGTAAAAACACTGTAAGATTGAACATAATTAGAAAAAGTTTAGAAACAGAGATGGAGGACGTGATAACACAGGGATTATTGGTGCCACCTCACCTGAGATCATTGGGTTGGAAGTTTAGTTCATGCACTACCTGGGTGGAGTTTACATATTCCACCTGTGCATAGGTTTTCTTCAGACTCTCCCTCGTTTCCCTTCCATATTTCAAAGATTTGCAGGTTGGGTTAATTGGCCTCTGTATAGTCTACCAGTATGTGCTCTGAAGTCAACTAACATTCCATTCTTGTGTTGAAAGAGGGGAAAGTCAGCTCTCGCTTGCTCCCCATCAGCCTATAACTGGATTAGGCAGTTTTTAACTTCCTTTTGTTGGTGATTTTTTTTTAACTGTAGATGGATATTTGGCTCAAAGAATCATCCACTTTAAATCAAGCAGTCTTTACAAATATGTGAAAATATTGTCACACATGTGCACATGGGAGGCAGCTAAAGGGCTTGAATGATGATAATTCCTTGCTAGGATGTTGCAGACTGCACTGACTCTTTTTCTCACTTTTCTGCAGACCATTCATGGGAAATTCTGCCTGGCCCTGATGACGTCAATTCTGGTTCCAACCCCTCTGTGTCATTTCCGGGTCCAAGCCTATGGACGAAGACCCTTCCGGTTATGGCTCCTTTGAGGGCGCTTCCTATACTGGCCTTTAAAAGGCGCCACCTTTCCCCTGTCCCCTCAGTTCTGTTTTGGACTCCAATTTATGTACATCAGTGCTATCACTTTATTCAATTTTGTGGCCAGGAAATAATATACGGGTGGCTGCCCCAAACCTTGCTATGGCTCTTTGTCAGGTTTGTGACAATTTTTATATGAGCCACTGACATCCCATCCCAATTTGGTTCCTTCATTGCATCTAGTAGACCCTCTGTGGCCCTGAATTTGAATAAATAGTTTTTAAAAAGATGGATGGATACAGGAGATATAGGAACATTGTCACAAAACATATAGCAAGATCATTACAAATAAATACCGAAGTTAACAAATGAAAATAGATAAACAAGTACAACTTTAAACAACCTTAAAACTCAATTGATTTGTTATCAGACATGACTAAACCAGTTCAGGGTCACAGACAACCATATCTTATCCCAGTTGAATTGGGCACCAGTAAGACATCAGACCATTTCAAGGCACAAACATACACACTACTGTACTCCCACCAGGAAAAATTTAATAGCATCAGTTACCTTATCTTGCATGTCTGTGGGATTTGGAAAACCCACACAGACTCAAATGGGAATGTGCAAAAGTGCACACAGTGTTTGGCCATGGCAAGATTTCAACCCTGGATTCTAGAGGCAACAGCTACATCCACTGTGTTGTTCGAGTCAATGTCTAGTTAAAATCTAAAATTAAAGCCACTTTATTAAAATACAATTCCACCACTTACAGTATCATCAGGACTGAGGTATCTCACACAGGCTTCATACTAACTTTAATTGCAAGTGTTATCTTCTCAATGTGGCTTTCAAGTTGTTCTCTCTATCCCGTGTCTTGCTACCCCTTCATGCTGTCAGTAAGCCTATGCCTTCTTCTCATTAAGGTAATGGTGTGTTGTACCTTTTATATCCCCTTTTGAACAATTGTACGATTAGTTGTTGGTCATACCAGATGGCTTGGGAAAGACACCCCCAGTGCTGTCTACTAAAATCTGTTGCCGCTAGGACTCCAAGTTCATCCATCTTCTTTCCATCTATTGCTTCCACAAAGTGTAAGAGGTAAGGCAAGCCAACTGCTAGACCTCCATCATTCCTTTCGGCCAATGAATCTTGTAAGGCAGTGTGTCAAACATACACAATCCAGCTGTTCACCCCTTCCCACCACCTCACTTCTGTCCTCCTCTAGATAGTGTCAGTGCCTTTATAGAATTTTAATCAAATATTTTAGTCAATACATGGTCATTTTTACAATTTAATACAAGTATATACAGCAGGGAAAAGAAGTATTGAGTCAACGTTTTTTTCAGTAAATATATTTCTAATGGGGCTATTGACATGAAATTTTCACCAGATGTCAGTGACAACCCAAATAATCCACACATATAAATAAGTCCATAAATTATGTATAATAAAGTGAAATGACACAGGGAAAAAGTATCGAACACATGAAGAAAAGGAGGTGTGAAAAGGCATGGAAAGCCAAGAAACCAGCTGAAAACTGTCAGTATTTTGAAAGCAATCCTGATAGCCCCCTATCAGTGCAAATTAATATCAGTTGATTTTGTCTGTAATAGATGGCCTATAAAAAGGTTTCTCATTAACAAGGTGTCACACAAGAAGCATCTCATGATGGGTAAAAGCAAAGAGCTCTCTCAAGACCTTCGCAACCTTATTATTGCAAAACATATTTATGGCATTGATTACAGACGTATTTCAACACTTCTGAATGTCCAAGTGAGCACCATTGGAACCATAATCCAGAAGTGGAAAGAACATCATTTCACCATAAATCGGCCATAAACCCAGGTGCTCCTCGCAAGATTTCTGACAGAGGAGTCAAAAGAATAATCAGATGTTTTGTCCAAGAGCCAAAGACCACTCACAAAGAGCTTAATAAAGACCTGGAATTAGCAGGTACAGTTGTTTCAAAGAAAACAATAAGTAATGCACTCAACCGCCATGGCCTCTATACACGCTCATTGCGCAAGACTCCACTGTTGAAGAAAAAACATGGTGAAGCTCGTTTAAAGCTTGTTGCACTACATTTGGATAACCCAATGAAATACTGGGAGAACAGTCTGGTCAGATGATCGATGTCATTGCACACACCATATATGGAGGAGAAATAGTACGGCATATCACCCCAAAATACTGGCAAACTTCGTATAATTGAAGGAAGGATGAATGGAGAAATGTACTGGGACATTCTTGATAAGACTCTGCTGAACATGAAACAAGGGTGGACAGTTCAGCAAGACAAGATTCCAAACACACAGTCAAGGAAAATCTCAGTTGGTTTCAGAGAAAGAAGATAAAGCTGCTAGAATAGCCCAGTCAATCACCTGACTTGAATCCAATTGAAAATCTATGGAAATAACTGCAGATCAGAGTTCATAGAAGAGGCCTTCAAGATTTGAAGACAGTTTGTGTGGAAGGATGGGCCAGAATCACACCTGAGCAATGGATGCGACTAGTTTTTCCATACAGCAGGCATCTTGAAGCTGTCATTACCAATAAAGGCTTTTCTACTAAGTATTAAATAAATTTCAGTAAGTGTGTTCAATACTCTTTCCATGTGTCATTCCACTTTATTACACATAACTTAATTTATGGACTTATTTGTTTTGATTTCTTTGTATGTGTGGGTTACTTGGGTTGTTACAGACATCTGGTGAAAATGTTATGTCAATAGCTCTATTAGAAATATATTTACTGTGAAAACATTGACGCGTTCAATCCTTATTTTTCCTGCTGTACTTAAATGAAGTTGTTTCAATTGATTATTAAAAGCATTAGGAAAAAGACTGAAGGTAACTAAAGGGTCAACTAAATACATCTTAAAACTTGAGCACTTCAGGGTTTCCTCATCTTAAGAGGGACCATCAAGATAATTACTAAGGGTAAAAAAAAGTAAATGAGTAATAAACACCCCCTTAAAAATCAAGGACAAACTAGTGAAAAAGCCCAAACACAGCTATTGTGAAGCGGTGATAAGATCAATGGGAGAACCCATAGGTCACTCCCATTAACAAAGTGGTGTTTAGAATAATGGAAGAATTGACATGTAAACAAAGTTACTGGTGGCTGTAGCTGATTGGCTAAATGATAGAATTCTGCATATTAAGAGTCAGATGACATGATATATTTGATATGGTAATGGTAATAGAAAAGTATAAAAGGGAATGAATTGTAGTATTGATTGCTCACTCTGTGCATATCTCTGTGCAAATAAAGATCCATTTTCATCTGGTCTTCGTGAATGACTTCTTTGAAAATAGAGGAAACTTTTAATTCCACAACACCTTATGACCTTGAGTTGCTGTTCCTCTAACGAGCATCTCAAGGAAGTCAGTCCATCACAAAGGATAAAAAAGTCTTTTTGAAACCACATGTTTTAAAGCCTATGCAAAAAGGTGTACATTGAGTTTAGTCATGAAAGACAACAGTAAAGTTAATGGCAATCGAGCATGATTTGAGCAATACAAGGCCCAACACAAAAAACACAAGACTAACCCTATAGCTCAGAGACCAAGAGTGGGAGGGGAGAAATAAATAGATGTTTATAGAACATTTTTTAATTTGTCACAGAGAGAAAATGCTCCGCTTGATCGCTTCACTCAGCATGAATGTACATGTTTTCAAATATAGATGTTTTCAAACACTTGTTCAGAAAAAGTTGGAGTGCAAGAATGAACGGTCAGTTAACATCATGTGAAACTGAAGAAATTTTTCAATTATTTACAGAAGTTTACAGTGAATAATACATATCTCCTGCACATGTTTTTGAATGGCACAAGTCTGTGCTCAAAGGAACCCATTTTTTGTCCGTAGAATATGTAAAAGCAAAAACGATGGAGATCCTCAACAACCTTTCTGAAAATAATCTGCAGAATTGCTTTGAACATTGGCAGCATCATATGCAGCAGTGTGTCATCTGTGACAATGCGAGTTCGCTGAATACTCCCATCGTCCATCCGGGAGCCCTTGAACCCAGCACCGTCGGTAATGTTACCAATGAGCATGGCAGTGAGGCACAACAAATGGAGCAAGGGGATGGTGCAAAAGTACAAAGTGCTTTTATTTAAAACCAACAACAAAAAGAAACAGTGTTCAAATAGATAGTGCAGTGTTTCAAAAAAAGTCTACATTAAATAAATAATCCATAAAATCGTGTGAAAGATGGAGGTTAAAAAAAACAGAAAAAACATCAATCCTTTAAAAGAGGTTAAAATAATGCTGGAAGCAGACCCTTTGAAAACAAGCTGGTGTCTTCTTTTATCTGGCGGCTCTCCTGCTTCTCCCAACAGGAAAGTCCCCTTCTCAGTAGCTGACCTTTCTACTGTCCGGTTCCACTGGTCTGGAGGTCTCCCTAACTCTTGGCTTCGGTCGCGTACTCTCCAGACTGAGACTTGGCTTGCCTGGTGACCAGGACACCCACGTCAGGGAATTCACCGCCCAAGCCTCCCCACTCCCGCTGCCTTCTCGGCCTTACGCGGCCAGCCGTCCTACTTCTGGTCACTCCAGCTCTTTGATCGCTCAGCTGGAGCGGCCGCTTCCTTCTGCCCTACTGAGTGTCAGCCAAACACCACTACTAGGGCTCACTGTCCAGCTGCTTGCCTGCCTGCGAGCACACGCTTGCGTGCACTCTCTCGCTCGATCACACTGGTTCTCTCTCCATCTTCCTGCTTTCTGCTTCCTGCTTTCTTCCTCCCTCCTGCAACCTCTGTCTTTCTTTTCTTCTTCCTTCTTTCACCCCAAGCCACCTTGCGCTTCTATTTATGAAGAGGACATGTTAGCTATAGCAATAAGCAGCTCCTGGGAACAAATTACGGATGTAGACAGTTTCTCACCTGTGCAGTTAGGTGAGAAACGTCCAAACCACAAATCCCCCTGGAACTGCTTCAGCCACTCAACCACCACGCCCCCTCGCTAAGCTGCAAGTGCGGCAATTATTTATTTAAAACTGGCCTCTTGATGTGAGCTGTGGACCCGCTATACCACATCAACTCAGAAGGAAACTATTTTGAAGGGAATCGTAATTAATTTTCTTAATTTGTTAAATAAAAAGAGTTACAGGCACAGTCTCATATTTTTTGTGTCAGACCTCATATAACACAACAGGTGACAAAAGAAAGAAAGCCACATGAGAAATGGACATTTAAGAATAATTCCAATCTATATACTTATGACTCATTTTATTGGTATTTAATCCATTATAGAACATAATGTTTTGAAAAAATGCTTCTGAACAGTCAAAGCTGAAGAAAAACTTAAGGAATATCAGCAACAAAGAGAAAATGTACTGTATACATGTACAGAAATGTAGAAGTGCAGAAGAATTGACATTTTAAACAATGTACAAGTCATGAAATGTTTATATTAACAGCCATATTAACCTATCTATAAGACTGTGGTCAGGAAAGTGAAAGGACAGACTGGAAACAGTCGAAATGTCGGGATACCAACTGAGTCGTCCCTTTTAATCATTGCGAAACGAAACAAACAAAATAAAGAATTAACGGAAAACAGCACCAACATGATATCTCCAATCAGGGATTACCTCCTACTAAAGGACTTTCGAGAGTCACATCATTCTGGTCTTCCAGCAAAAGAGGCCTTTTTCTTAGTCAGCACTTCTTTTATAGAGCAACTTCCGGAAGGGGGCTTAAGTGCCTTTACTGAGCGTTTTCTCAGAGCTATGAGGGAAGAACAACAACAGGACAAAGTTAGCGGTAGCCCCCCTCTCGTCTCAGTGGGTTATTGCGTACCTTTCCCCAGTCCTTAAAGGATTCCTCCAACGCCTATGCATGACAAAGAGCTACAGAATATTTTCTGCATCATATTGATGTGTTGCATAATTAAACTTTGAATAAGCCTGAAATAATAAACTGTGATTTAAAACTCCTTCATCTTCACTCTCAAACCTGCTTAATCCTGTTCAGACCTGTAGGTGTCTGCAGCCTATACTGGTAGAACAAAACATAAGTCACAAGGGTGCCAGTCTACCAGAGGGCCCGCTAACACACATACTGTACTAAGAAGGGGCAATTTAGAGCCAGCAATTTACTTAACTTGCATGTTTTTGGCAAGTGGGATTAAATGTGAAGACACTGGAGAAAAATCCACAGAGATATGGACAATGTCCAGGTGCAGGATATGAACCCAGGGCACCAGATCCATGAGTTGCAAGTAGTAATTACTTCATCCTCACATCTCACTGCAATTGACGCATCTGTCAAGGGTTGCTTGTACGTTGCCGAAGCAACCACAGGTTCACAGTGCCACCGAGACAACTGCAAGTTCGCACCCTTCCCGCATAACACGTCTGTCACCTGATGGGGGATGCAGGGAACATTATAACCCAGCCACTGACCTGGCCCCGTCCCTGCAAGTTTGCTGTGTCTGTGTATATTGAAGTGGTAACTCCAGTTTGAATAAATACCTTGACTGTTCCTGTTTTGATGAAAAAATAACATCGGTTTTCTTGAAGCCTTTGGACTCAGTGTCTTCTCTCGAATGCAGGACAGCGACACACACGTCACAGTATACAAAGCAAAGAAAAATCTGTTCAAGTTTTACCACGTAAAAAAGAGAAAATTAATAGCCTGGGTTAAGTTTCTCATAAGTATTATAATGCAAAGAACATCATAAATTCGATCTTCACATCAATTGCTAATTTAAGAGGCTTTCTGAAATCTATCACACTTAAAATGGCACAATAAATCCTTTGTAATTCACAAGCTACCCAGCCCACTCATTATTCAATAGGTGCTTCTTAATCTGGCTATCTCTTGTGCCAATCATAGTGGTAGATAGCTGTCACCCAAAAGAGGACATTAAATTCACATCCTGACAATTCTATAGAGTTTTATATCTGATATCACATTATTTTTTATGATAAAAGGCTTTAATGTATTTTTATGATAATGTTATATAGATAAAATATTATGTAAATGCAAATTATGTGTACTTTTAACAATTCAAAATTTATAAGCTGATAACATTTCTGTGTTCATTAAAAGTTCTGAAGAATCTGTATTCTAGGATTGCAACTAGTTTTATTTTCATGGAAACGTTTTCTATATTGCAACTGGTTTTGTGGAGAAAAACAGAAATTAAAAAGAACCGGGGCCTGGTACATTTCAGAAGAAATAGCCTGGCTGCCATAAAGAAAGCCTTCTCAGAAGAATATCCTTTGAATAACGTGTCTGTGTGTCCAAACACCACCTCATGAACCCATCGCTCACTGGTTATGTTAAATCATTAGGTCATAGCTGATATCCATTATTAACTTCTGAAATGTATATTTCATATAGCTGTGTAAGCCCATGCTGCAAAAAGCCCGGGGTCCTATAAATTATTGAAATCGTCAGAAAAAAATTGAAATGTAGAGAAGTCAGGTAATTGAAAGGAACCACTCTGGGCATCTCTCTCCTAGGAGGATTCGTTTTGCCGACGTGCTCGCATCGCTTGTGTATTAGTGGTGAGAGGAAAAGTAAAAGGGATACTGTTTTGCCGATGTTAGAGGCTAAGCGACTTTGTCTTTATTTGGAGGTTTCGTTTTGCTGATGTGCGGGACCCGCTTGTGTTATTAGTGGCTAAGTGAGTTTTCTGTTTCCTCGGAGGTGGAGCCCTTACCCCGTCTCCACCTCTCACTTCCGGGCCGGACAGACAGACACATACACTTCCACATGTAGACGTTTATATGTAAGATACTACTCACAATTTTAATTCATCCCATAATAGGACAGGAAATGTTTCCTTATAATGAAAGTATTTTCAATTAGACCTTTTTCATTCAACGTGTGATGCTTTTCTGTAGCTGTCTTCAGGGGCTAAGTTAACAAATTAGCACATTGTACTTATTCCTAAAATGGTCAATTAAGAGGTGTTTTGGGAAACCCATGAAAAAGTAGTATATTATGTATGGACATCATAAAGTTTTTCATTAACCTCTAAGAGTCATCTTTTTCATGAAAATCACCCCGATTAGTCTGAAAGGATTGATTTGGTTAAAACATATTGTAAGATGAAACTTAAACAAATAATATATTTGAATAATTTCAAATTATCTTCTTAGTATGCTTCCAGGTGGCATCACTGTATCTAGCACTGTTGTCTCACGGTTTAAGGCACGGGGTTCCTGAATAGTCATAGCCTGTGTGGAGGTTGTACATCCTTCCTATGTGTGCCCCCTCTGGTTCCCCAAAAACAAGGTTTGGATAATTGATGGTTTTCAGAGGCGGCCTTAGGGGTGTGAGGGGGCCTAAGGCTGATCAGCCCCATGCGGGGCCAGTTATGTCAAACGCTGTTACCGGTATGTGTGGACTGTATAAACTTGCACGTGAATTTAATAAAAATAATGTTAACATACATTGGATATTCTCATTACAGTATTCAGCAAAAGATTTGCAAGATAACACGTGGACTTTATCAAAATATAAATGGAGGATATAATTTGACAAATCTGCTCGAATGGGACACGCGGACCTCAAAAGCCCCATTTGCCAACCCCCAAATGCCATTCTTGGTGGCTTTAGGCTGTGCCCTCCAATGGACTACCATTCTATCTAACACTGGCACCTGGCATGGCACCAGAACAGTATCCAACCCCTGAGTCTGATGATGCATCGATGGATTTATGTACAGTATTTAATATCAAGGACTGGTTGTACCTTTTAAATTAGAGGGATTCTAGTAAATATGGGACTGACTTTACTGATGTTACATGATACTCTAAAAAAATGTTTCAGGTCAAGAAAAAAAAAATAGTACAAGAGTTTGCAACTACCGTTTTGAGTTATGTTAACTTCTGTTTAAATCACGGTATTTAGATCCCACACAATTCAATATGTACCATGAATTAGCTTTTCCTTTACATTTAAATGTATTTTTAATTACAACGTACTTAATACTTAGTAGTTTAACCCAGTTTTTTTAAGCTGGATACGCCAAAAAAGTGTTGTTTTAAAGTATTCACTTATGTAACGTGACATCGATTCGATCTTCTTACAGAGGATCTTCTTACAGAAAACATGAAATGAAAAAAGCATAATTTTTGACCTCACTAGTCTTCTTTATTATTGCTCCAGGACTACTATAAAGCCCCCTTTCTCCCACACCCTGCACCTACGTCAGTAGGTATAAATCAAAGAAATGAGCACCAGTACCATGTACTGACATGTGGCAATGCATTGGGAAATGTATGATTTGAAACATTGAAATAACATTTTATTTCTCAACATTTGTAAAAGTAGTATATAAATACTGTAATGTATGTGTATGTAATTCTTTAGGGTAACTTTTTTGTGTTATTGTGTTGTAAAGTAAAAAAAAAATTACTGAAAATGCCGCCCTGACCAAAGTACCTCATGGCCGGCCCTGGATTATCATTGAACAGGCCACATTGGTTGCAAAAATTAACATGTTAACTTTCCCCGGCCTAATAAAAACATTTTAATGTGACACTAGAGCTCTCTTTACAGAGAACATCGTACATCCAATGCAAAACCATTAGCAGACAGACAGACAATCAAACACAAAAACAGCAAATGAAAACCGTACAGCACATTTTCCAAAGTGAGAGCTGAGAAACAGGACACAAAAACAACAGCATAATGCAAATCTTTAAGGAAAAAGAAAAGAAAAAAAAAGGATTGTTTGGTTTTGACATTAATAAATAGCAAGCCATACCAGTGGGCAATGTAGGCACTTGGATCTGTCAAGCCTCCCAAGACTGCAGCAGGGACTGTTTGGACAGCATTCATACTTCACATTATCCAGACAGTTAAAAATGTATAAAGTTTAGATAAATGTTACTTTTTGGAATTATTTTTAAATTTAGAGCTCAATAAGATCAATGAAGTTGATCTGATTCTCCTTAGTCTCTATTGTCCCTGGTGCTAGATCAAAATGTGAGTCATTTTCATTTCATCAATCAGCTAAGTTAGCTTCTGACATCATAAAGTGCATGCACAAAAATAGAACGGGACACAAAATACTCTGTTGGGAAAAAAAGAACTTCCATTGTCATGTAGGAAATGACATTCAAAATATTCTGAGCTTGGAAGAAGGAAATATACCTTCATTTATGGTTTAAAGACCTTTATTAAAGAATGTGAAATGGTGTAGCTTTATGTGTAAAGTGTGAACTTTGACCCGGACACAGACAGACGGACATCATATTATCACCACACACTGTTTATTTACAACTATTATTTACAAAAGTCACGTGCTCACAGAACCCCAGTGCCTCTTGCACCGATTCCCCAATTGTCCAGGCTCACAGTCTTTTGTGCCTTTCCTTCCTGGCCGCCTCCAGTCCTCGCTCCAGCTCTGTCCACTACCGCCCGACATCCACTGCTGACTGGAGGGAGGCGGCCCCTTTTATAGGAACCCGGATGGGCTCCAGCTGCTTCCCGGCAATCTCCCGCGGACACACCCCCGTGTGGCGGAAGTGCCGGCTGCGCACCCGGAAGCCGTCCGGGTGTCCCCTGTCGTCTTCCCCCCGGCACTTCCTGGTGTGGCGGAAGTGCCGGGCTCCTGGGATAATCAGGCACTGGGGCGCCACCTGGTGGTGGCCATGGGTCCCTACAGGGCTGGGCTTCCAAGCCCTTTATCCGAGGCCCCCAACATAACCAGGAGGGACGCCCCCTCTCGGTCTGGAGGAGGCACAAGCCCTCCTCTGGTCCTCCAGGGCGTGACTACTTTAAAACGGATTGTTTGAATGTAAAAGACTGGCCTGGAACGTCATCCGTGGTTTAGTTCCAGTAACCACAGGAAGCAGAGGATTTTTACATTGACCAATACAGGAGATTCCATACAGTAGCAATGACACCGTTGCAAATGCTATTTCTAATTAATGTATTTATTTTAATCTAAACATAAAGAGAATTAATTGATATTTTACTGCCTTTCTTTAGTAGCAACTGCCATAGCAACTAGACTTCCAGAGTTACATCAAGTATTCTTTTTACCTTTGAAGCCACATAAGGTTCATATGGGATTTTCACAACTGTTATTTCAAGCATAGGATGAACCCACGAAAAAAAGAAGCCATTTAATACAACATGACTTCTCAAATCCTTCTCACTTAATGAAAGCAAATAAGATCAGGCTTATACAATCACTATATTGTAGGCCTAATAATAACATGAAGTGGGGAACACAAAATGGCTATTGGAAATGCAGGAATTAAATATAACTGCGACGTTACACCACCACTTCATTTTTGCTGCCTTGATTTGGATTTTCAGTTAAAATTTACATTTGTGTGGAGGACTTTTGCAAGTGAGAGGCACTATTGGCATTGCTAGAGTGTAAAGGGGAGGCTATAAGAGACAAGGACTTAGCTGGCAAACTAAGGAGAACACTCAAGTTGAGCAAAGAAAAATAGTTTAAAACACATAAAAAAAGTCATTATATGATGTGAGTGCCACATGAGATGGACAGGCATCCCTACCAGGAGAGCGTAAGGTTCCTTACCCAGATGGGAGGCCACAACTGGATGGACAGTTACCCCAACTGAGAAAGAGAAAGGTGACTCACCTGAGCCAAGTTGACAGACAGACATCCAATCAATAGAGGGGACAATTCTTTACCCGGACAGGAAGCTGGACAAACGTCCTGACCTCGCACATGTGTAACACCTTCAGTGCCTGGAACAGAAGAAGAGGACAGGAAAAGACTGTCTCTGAGTAATGTTTATTCTCCCCAGTTGCTAGATGGCAGCAGCCCTCAATATCCCCGCTCATTTGGGAACCTGCAAGGAATGCTGGTAGTTGTTTTCCAACAGTGCAGTCCTGCTGGGGTCTGTGGGTGCTGCAAGATGGTGCTGCTGGGAGAGGTGTCCCTATTATGTGGGACTTCCATGTGACATGGAAGTACTTCCAAAGAACAGTAGCCCTGGTACCAGAAGTACTCCTGAGTCCTCAATAAAAGGGACTGCACTCCCCTGTCCAGGTGAGTCAGAGCTGGGAGGAAGGAAAGCAACACTTGACTCTAAGAGGGCAGTGTGGTGAAGAGAGGAGAGGTGATTGTGAAGAGAGATAACCTGTGCTTTGTTACTTTGTGGACGTATTGGGGTTAATAAAACATCCTTTATTTGAACTTGGGTCTGTATTGTGTGATCATGTTGGGGTTTGGTGCTTGCTGATGCCCTGGTTCTATCACATTGAATAATGGCAAATTATTGTCAAGAAGGTTCAAGTTTTAGCTCTTTATAATCTTTTGCATCCACCAAGGTGTACATATGCTTGCTTTTGATTGTTGATTCCAGTGCCTATAAAAGAAAAAAGAAGTAATAGGTCTATAGCATGACCTACCATCCTATTAATTTCAGCTAGTGGGCCAATCCTAGGTTGGGGTGCAGACCTAAATAAGCAAGAACTGACATGGAAACCTCAAAGAGGTAAGTATTGCATGCTGACTAGCATACACAAGCAAGCATTTCATTGCACTCTATACAAGTAACAGTATTGACTCTATGAACCTACAGTCATGGCCGAAATTATCAGCACCCCTGGAATTTTCCCAGAAAATGCATCATTTCTCCCAGAAAATGGTTGCAATTACAAATGTTTTGGTATACACGTTTATTTCCTTTATGTGCATTGGAACAACACAAAAAAACAGAAAAAAAGCCAAATCTGACATGTCACACAACTCAAAAACCGGGCTGGACAAAATTATTGGCACCTTCTACTTAATATTTGGTTGCACGCCCTTTGGAAAAAATAACTGTAATTAAGCGCTTCCTATAACCATCAACAAGCTTGTTACACCTCTCAAATGGAATTTCCGACCACTCTTCCTTTGCAAACTGCTCAAGGTCTCTCAGATTTGAAGGGAGCAATTTTGAGATCTCTCCATAAGTGTTCAATCGGATTTAGATCCAGACTCATTGCTGGCCACTTCAGAACTCTCAAGCGCTTTGTCTTCAACCATTTTTGGGTGCTTTTAGAGGTATGTTTGTGGTCATTGTCCTGCTGGAACACCCATGACCTCTGACGCAGACCCAGCTTTCTGACATTGGGCCCTACATTGCACCCCAATATCTTTTGGTAGTCTTCAGATTTCATGATGCCTTGCACACAGTCAAAGCATCCAGTGCCAAAGGCAACAAAACATCTCCAAAACATCTTAGAACCTCCACCATATTTGACTGTAGGTACTGTGTTCTTTTCTTCGTAGGCCTCATTCAGTTTTCTGTAAACAGTAGAATGATGAGCTTTACCAAAAAGCTCTACCTTGGTCTTATCTGTCCACAAGACGTTCGCCCAGAAGGATTTTGGCTTCCTCAAGTACATTTTGGCAAACTCCAGTCTGGCTTTTTTATGTTTCTGTGTCAGCAGTTGGGTCCTCCTGGCTCTCCTGCCATAGCGTTTCATTTTGTTCAGATGTCAACAGATAGTTCGAGCTGACACTGTTGCACCCTGAGTCTGCAGAACAGCTTGAATATGTTTTGAAGTTGATTGGGGCTGTTTATCCACCATTCGGACTATCCTTCCTTGCAGTCTCAGTTGTTCTCTTCCGTCCACGTCCAGGGAGATTAGTTACAGTGCCATGTGTTGTGAACTTCTTGATTATGTAGCGCACAGTGGACAAAGGAACATGAAGATCTCTGGAGATGGACTTGTAGCCTTGAGATTGTTGATATTTTTCCACAATTTTTGTTCTCAAGTCCTCAGACAATTCTCTACTCTTCTTTCTGTTCTCCATGCTTAGTGTGGCACACTCAGACACACAACAGAAAGGTTGAGTCAGTTTTTCTCCATTTTAACTGGCTTCAGGTGTGATTGCTATATTGCCAGCACCTGTTTCTTGCCACATGTGAGTTCAAACGAGCATCATATGCTTGAACTAAAACGATTTACCCACAATTTTGAAAAGGTGCTAATAATTTTGTCTGAATTTGGCTTTTTTTTCTCTATTTTTTGTGTTCTTCCAATGCACATAAAGGAAATAAACATGTGTATACCAAAACATTTGTAATTGCAACAATTTTCTGGGAGAAAAGGTGCATTTTCTGGGAAAATTCCAGGGGTGCCGACAATATCGGCCATGACTGTATATGAATAAAATTTAGATGATATTTATTAAAGCCCAGATATCCAGATTGTCACTGATGGCTGGGGTCCTTGTCCGGCCTCTCCGCTGAGAGGACCAAGGGAGCAAGTATGTGCAGAGCAGTACCTCCCCCGAGACGCTAGATGGTAGCCCCCATGGGTTGCAGTGGTGTCTTGGACTCCCACAGGGCTTCATGGGAGATGGAGTTGTCTTTAGCCCTTTTGGGATCCAGGGGCACTGCAGCTCCTTTAGAGCCCATATGGGTGATCCTTTCACCACACCCGGAAGTGCCGCTGGAAGTAGAGTTACATATAAAAGGAGCCAGCAGACAGTACTCGGTGAGCCAGAGTCGGAAGGAGGGAGAGGAAGCTTGCCCAAAAGGAGGAAAGAAAAGAGTATTGTGTTTCAGGCATGCTGTAATTGTGCTTAATGGGACTGTGTTATACTTGTGGGAATAGGGAAGACGTTACCCACAAGTGAAGACACAAAAATAAAAACATTTGTGTTTTAATCAGTGTGCCTCCTGCATCTGTCTGTGTCAGGTTGGGTGGCTGGCACGCCCCTAGAGCTTGTCACAAGATATAGGGTCAAACAGTTCAGAAAAGGTCAAAAGGAGACAAAAGCAAGTGAAGACTAGACAAAGGTCTCCAAAAACACAAGTCTCAAGTTGTATCAGGGCTGTTTAGGTTGAGGGAAAAATTCTCCTTAGTCTTCTTTCTGGTCATCTCCTTAATGTGGCTCAGGATTTTGGAGTACTTGAATAATTTAAGCATGCACTAGAGATGACAGCTAAGTTTGGAGGACACTGCTTGGTAAGCTTCCTGGCTGATTAGGATTAGCTTCATGTTGCCATGATGATAGAAGGAGCGCTGTGTCATTTCTAGCAGTAAATGTTTTTCTGTTAAGTGATGGCCACTATCTGAGGTGAAGAAGAATTGAGAGAGGCAGATCAAGAAGGTAGTTATCAATGTTACTGAAGCAAAGAGAGACAAATTTCACCAAAGGACATCTGCTATTGTGAGGTGGCCACAGAGAAGATGGATAAGCAAATTAAAGCCTATAGAGGAAATAATTTTGGCTATTGTACAAGGCTCGGTTATTCTCAGGTTGACCCCTTTTGGTGAGCTGAACTGGTTTTAATTTTATTGGATTTGCCCAGGACTGTTCTGTACATTTGCTGAGCATTCTTCTATTTTCAAAACCTCAGTATCTAAAACAATAGAACGGGATATTAACCCTCATAAGTGAAGTGTAACAAATGTTTTTTTTTTTCTTGTTGGTCTATACAGTACATATTAATGTCTATATGTTCATGTTTTGTATGGGTGAAAATTCATTAGATTGTTCATTAGGGTGGGTGGCTGTGGAGATAAGGGGTCACCAGTAGTGCACACTGTCACTTTTTTGGCAATTATACATGATAGATGTTGTTTGCATAAGTATAGTGAATGTTAAAAATACACCTTTTTTCTGATTTACCACTCTTTCCATCATTGCTTTGGGATTAGGTGGAGCAGGGAAGAGGTTGAGTACTGATGTAGTTTGAAGCTGGCAACATTTTGAAAAATATCCATCTTCATAATGTGTGATGAGATGCAGCAGTCACTTTCTTTAGAGGCAGATTGTTACAAAGTCAAAACCTATAACTACTAAGCAGAGGAACAAAACTCACCTAAAGACTTTCACAATGGCAAAGAGGCCAATAAAAGTGTGAAATGTTTCCTCTGTTATTTAGCCTCCTATGATGTGTCATTAGCCTGATTATCTTGATTAAGCAATAGAGGAGGGTGGCAGAGGCCAACTGCATAGAAAAGAAGAGACCAGTGTTGAACAGTGTCAAGGTAATGTATTAAAAGTAACGAGCATTACGTAGTAAAATGACTTTAAAAGCAATAACAACATTTCTTGTAAAACCCAAAATCAAACAAGGAATGCCTTAATGGGCGTTAACAGGCCCTGTTTTTTGAGAGCAAAGCCTTGACTCCCTTAGAAGACAAGAAGAAACTCCCCAAAAAAACAAGTAACCTAACGCAATACTTATCCAGTTGAAGTAAATATATCTGTGTTACATAAAAAAAATACAGATATGTATTATTGCATTACTACGGAAGCTAATTCCCACCACTCCAAAAAAAAAAAAAATACTGTGGTATTTCACAGAGGTATTGCATTTTAACAATAATGTAACCTTCAGCTACCTATGTAACATCATGCACTTGTGTGCTCCGGCTGTCTGGTGACAATTGAGAAAAGGGGTAAGGACTTGTGTAGCGTGCAATCATGTGAAAATAACGGAACAAATGTTATAGGTGTACATTTAATCCTATATGTGCTGAGGGGCAAATGTAATCTGCCCAGTTTAGGGTCACAGGGAGCCAATGATTATCACAGCACCATTGGGAGTAAGGCAAGGAGCAATGGTGGTGGATGGTATGGGTGGTCCTTGGCAGGACTCAGTTGTACACCCAAGCACAGAAGGGCGTGCTGCGTCCAGTCCAGTAACAGAAACCTGGAAATAAAGTGAAATATACACATTTTCATACAAAAGATGAACAAGTAATGCAAAAGTAATGTATTGTTTGCAATGCATTAAACTTTATAATAAGTAATTCGATACCATATTTAGATAATTTGTTTTGTAGGCATTGAGTATTTTTACTAACTTACTTTTAAATGTAACATTCCCAACACTAGTGTTAACAATAAACCCAAGAAATGGACATTAAATGAAAGCAAGGAAACTGACTGAGTGAACAGGATAAAAATAAGTGGCTTTACGTGATTACAAAGCAGACACTTGAAGGGATCTTGAGGAATGAAAATAACACACATTTTTTTGGGTTGATCAAATTTTTCCATTTATGGCAATACAATAAAGGGGATTTCAAGGAGGAAGAAGCCATTTTGATGTAATACCAGTAAGAAAAAACACTTCAGAGCTTTCTGTTCTTATATCTTAGAAATCTTGTGGCATGCCTACAACAAGAATGTGCTCATTTTTTTGCATCTTGAAGTGGGCGGTTAAGCTAGTTTTCAACAACACTTAATTTATAGTGAGCTGTCGATTACTCTGATTATTGCTTTCATCTTGTATTTATTATTCTCCTGTCACAGTGATGATGCCAGTCTGATTTATAAAAAGAGCTGCAACTACCCATTTTCTGCCTTTACTGTACCAGAATTAACTTCTCAAGATGAACCACATTAGTGTTCTTTTTTACAAAACATAACCAGCCTTTGTAATGTTTAAAATTTACAGGATTAAGTCTTTAACTAAAAACATACATCATTTTTGTAAAGCTGTCTCAGCCATAGCATAAAGGATAGCACAGAGGGTCTGACAAATGCTGAAAAGCAGAATATCAGTAGCTTAGGGGGCTCAATGGCCTGCACTTACCAACAAATCAAACTGACCTGGGACTAAAACAACATTTTCTTTTAAAAGCATTTTATGCTTTCTAAGACATTGACACCATGAAATGTATAAAAAATGATCACTCTGCGTATGCTTCCACCACAGCTACAAATTGTCATGAGTCATGAGGCTGGTCTACATGGTAACTAAATATGAGAAATGGCCCCCATCCTTACTCCATCCATCCATCCATGATCCAACCTGCTATATCCTAACTACAGGGTCATGGGGGTCTGCTGGAGCCAATCTCAGCCAATGCAGGGTGCAAGGCAGGAAACAAACCCCGGGCAAGGCGCCAGCCCACCGCAGGGTACACACACACACACCCACACAACAAGGACTGGATTTTAATCTAGTGCTTCACAGCTGAGAAGCAAAAGTGCTAACCATGGTACCTCTAATTTCCACAGTGTGTTCATGACACTAATGCATTGACTTAAAGCTGGAATTGCTTATACCACTGCTGTGGTGTGAAATTTTGTATACAAGTTGATAAATATTTTGTATATCTTTATATGTAATTTAGAGAAAGCAATATAATATTAGTGTTACATTATTGATAAGAACAGCAATGGTTTGATGGTTAAGAACCCCCATATCTTTAGGACTAAATCTTTGTAATTTTACGACAGGTTTGGGAGAAGTACCTAAAACCAGTTTGACAAGTGATTCTCTGCAGAACTCTCTCAATCAACCCCTTCATGGAGGCCAACTACCTTGCTAGCAAGTTTCACCTTAACAAATGGTATTGGGGACAGGTGTGAAACCATTGTGTTGCACCAGAAATCTATTGGTCTAAAGATTCCTGTTTGGTTTTAAATCAGAAGCCATTAAGTACCACATCACCCTATTGGCTGTAAGGTTATGACAGAGTCTATAAATTTGCTTGCTTTACCCCTCCCTCTCTCTCTTACACCATAATCAAGAAGGTGCATCCTCACACCATTTCCTGAAAAGGACAACACAATGAAGATCACAGCTTAGAAGCCATATTGAGACAGGCATGTGACCTGTTCTGAAGAAAGCTGAACAAAAATGATGCCGCCTTAACTGGAGACATTTGAAGTAACAAACAAGTTTGTGTGCCACCTGAAACTACACATCAGCATTTTTGAGGTTGTATGGTTGCCAATATTCACTTGTACTTTTCTTATTGTTATTATTTATGAATAAATAAGTGTAGCTTAACTCCTGCTTGTCTTTTACTACACCAAACTACCTGAGGTTATAAATGTAGAAGGGAACTTGGGGAGAAGTTATATACTTCAATACCTTAAAAACAGTGTCTGTGAGGTTTGAGGCATTCTGACAAAAGCTACACATTAATAATACAAAAGGAGAAAGGAGAGTAATATAGAACTCTACTAAGACAAAACAACCACACTACTAGCATGGAGAATTATCTTGCTCAAATGGAAAAATCCCAGGCCATCTGTTATAGGTCAGTTGGTAACTGATGTTCTAAACTAGTTGAAATTGGAAAAATTACACTTTAACTTAGAGGATCAGTTCAAAACTGTTTTAAAATATGGCAACATCCAATTAATCAAATTTTAGAGTAAGCATTTATATCAGGGAATAGGACATTCTCCTCTCATTTTTTTTTTTTTATAAGATTTGCTCATGTTGTAATCTCTCCTCTCTTTCTCTCGGGTGAAGGTTGAATTATGGTTTGACATGACAGAATGGGGACTGTTGTTTTCTTCAAATAACATCATTATATATATATATAATTATATAATAAATCTATTATATAAAAAAATCTTGGGTCAAGATGTGATCATCTCGGAGAAACACTTCGAAGTCCTGCGAGACTTCTTGCATGTCACGCCCTACTTACAAACAATTTCTCTGAAACGCTTTAACGTCCCACAAGACAAGGAAGTGAGACAAAAGAGCGCAACATGCAGATCACGCAGCAGCAGCTGGCTTAAAGGACAGCTGCTGTACAGGCTTATAAATGATCGACGCGCAGAGTGAAATGCAGATCACGCAGCACGGTAGCAGCTAGCAGACAGCCAGCAGCTGATCCGTCCACATCTCATTAGTGTGCGTTCAGCCGCCCGCTTCACAACACGAGTGGCAGAGACATGAAATGGCTAGCATGAAGCGCCCCCTGGAGCTGGGGATTGTGGGGTGGGCGAGCAAAGCGAGTAGGGAGCACAGCCCCCTAGTAAATAAATAAAAATAAATACATTTAGACTAATTCAAGAGACAAGATGATCATTGGGAGATGATTTCTAAGGATCTGTCATTTTGACTGTCGTATCCCACATATCTCAATGGGTGCTCTATTAGAAGCCAAACATTTTTAACACATTATTTCAACCTGGAAACCTCTAATTTATATTTTGTAGAGCAAAGTGAGTTTTTAGCCTGCCATCTTTTACTATATCAATATATCACATTTCTTAATGTATAACCTTATTTCTATAATAATGTTCTCATTGTGTAAGGAGAAGCAAATAATACCAGTACTCTGAAAAAAAAAGTCCTACTGCTATAACTGAGTTACAAAGATAGCAGATCCAAGGAAAGAAAGCTATGGGTCTGTTTGAAGTAATGACCACAAAGACCCTATCCATCCATCTATCCAGCCATCCATCATGAAACACTTTCAGTCCACCTCAGGGTCAAAGTGGTCCAGTGAGTGCCAATGTCTCCTTCTAAAACCTGGGCTGTGAATATGGTTTTAAGTTACAGTAACAACTGTGTAAGACTTCCATTCTCTCTCATCTTGGTTTCCCTATAAGAATATTCTATTTTTTTCCTACATTCTGAAGAAATGCAGTCAGATCATCTGCCTTGACATCCTTTAAGAGAAATCTGGATGAGATTTTGGCACAGCTTAACTAATAGCTAAACAAAAGAGCGTGATAGACAGCATGGTTTCCTCTCATTTGTCAAATTTCTTAAGTTCTTATGTTCTACTAATTTGACCTGATGAGACTGTGCACTCAAAAACCAGTTTTCACCAGCAGAAGTCAAGCTTCCCCCATCCCCGAATTGGATAAATGAAGAAGAAAACACATAAATGGATAAATCAATAAGAGCATTAATGGATCAGGCAGTTTTTGCCTAAGGGAATGGATTGATCTGTCACTAATTGTAACCAGACCTATATATAAAGTGTGAGTGAATAATCTGATTGGCATCTGTTTTACAGAATCTCTCCTCACTGCATTGCAGATACAAGATTTGGTTCTGATCTGTGTTTTTAAATCTAGTGATTATTTTAAAATCTTTGCCTCATGCAGATAATCTTTCAAACACTACACTTTGGAGGATTAAATTGAAGAAATGAAATGTTGAATTTGTCTGATAAACCTTGGTAGATTAAGCTACAGTTGGTAGAATTACAAAACAGATGTATGGCGTAATATCTCCATGATTCAAAGATGCTGAAATTCATAAGAAACGAACAGAGTATACTGGCAGTGTTAAATCTTTGCATGTATGGTGTAGAAAACAATCTTTGTTTGTCTAGTCCATTTGGAGAATGGAACTGGTTCTTTAAAATATAATCCTTAATAACAACAACAACAACAACATTTATTTATATAGCACATTTTCATACAAACAGTAGCTCAAAGTGCTTTACATATTAAAGAATAGAAAAATGAAAGACATAATTATAAAACAAAATAAATCAACATTAACATCGAATAAGAGTAAGGTTCAATGGCCAGGGGACAGAAAAACAAAAACTCCAGACGGCTGGAGAAAAAATAAAATCTGTAGGGATTCCAGACCATGAGACCGCCCAGTCCCCTCTGGGCATTCTACCTAACATAAATGAAACAGTCCTCTTTGGATTTAGGGTTCTCACGGAAGGGCTTGATGATGATGATGGTCACGTAGACTTCTTCCTTTTAATCCGTCCATCATTGTTGGAGCATCATGAAGCTTTGAGTAGGTGGAGGTGGCGCAGGCCACCACCACAAAGAAACCGGAAAAAGAAACAGAAAAGAGAGTAGGGGTCAGTACCGATTTTAGAGCCACCATGAATAGTTGTTATGATGAATTGAACATACAGAGTATCAGGATTAAGTTAAATTACGATTAAAATGAAGTTATAAAAGGCCATGTTAAAGTAATGTGTTTTCAGCAGTGTTTTAAAGTGCTCTACTGTATCAGCCTGGCGAATTCCTATTGGCAGGCTATTCCAGATTTTAGGTGCATAGCAGCAGAAGGCCGCCTCACCACTTCTTTTAAGTTTTGTTCTTGGAATTCTAAGGAGACACTCATTTGAGGATCTGAGGTTACGATTTGGAATATAAGGTGTCAGACATTCCGATATATAAGATGGGGGAGATTATTTAAGGCTTTATAAACCATAAGCAGAATTTTAAAGTCAATTCTGAATGACACAGGTAACCAGTGTAGTGACATCAAAACTGGAGAAATGTGTTCGGATTTTCTTTTCCTAGTTAGGATTCTAGCAGCTGCATTCTGCACTAGTTGCAAACGATTTATATCTTTTTTGGGTAGTCCTGAGAGGAGTGCGTTACAGTAATCTAGTCGACTGAAAACAAACGCGTGAACTAATTTCTCAGCATCTTTCAGTGATAAAAGAGGTCTAACTTTACTTATGTTTCTTAAGTGAAAAATGCTGTCCTAATGATCTGATTAATATGTGATTTAAAATTCAGATTACAGTCAACAATCACCCCTAAGCTTTTTACCTCCGTCTTGACTTTTAATCCTAATGTATCCAGTTTATTTCTAATAGCTTCATTGTATCCATTATTGCTGATCACTAAAATTTCAGTTTTCTCTTTATTTAACTTGAGAAAATTACTATTCATCCATTCTGAGATACAAGTCAGACATTGTGTTAGTGAATCAATAGAATCAGGGTCATCAGGTGCTATTGATAAGTACAGCTGTGTGTCATCAGCATAGCTGTGGTAGCTCACGTTGTGCCCTGAGATAATCTGACCTAACGGAAGCATGTAGATTGAGAATAACAGCGGACCCAGGATAGAGCCTTGTGGAACACCATATTGGATATCATGTGTCTTCGAGTTGTAATTCCCACAACTAACAAAATATTTTCTCCCTGTCAGGTAGGATTCAAACCAATTTAAGACACTGCCAGAGAGGCCCACCCATTGACTAAGGCGATTTCTAAGAATGTTGTGATCAATGGTGTCAAATGCAGCACTCAGATCTAAGAGGATGAGAACAGATAAATGGCCTCTGTCTGCATTTACCCGCAAGTCATTTATTACTTTAACGAGTGCCGTTTCTGTGCTGTGATTTGTTCTAAAACCTGACTGAAATTTATCAAGAATAGCATGTTTATTTAGGTGGTCATTTAACTGCATAATGACTGCCTTCTCTAGAACTTTACTTAAGAAGGGCAAGTTAGAGATGGGTCTAAAATTTTCAAGAGCTGAGGCTGAGCTTAATAGACATTGTTAATATTTTTCACATTTTAGAAACATTAAATTCTAGCTGTCACCAGCACTTCCTTCCTTATGGGCATATTCCCTGTGGTGTAAAGTACTGTCATGTCTGGGCCATGTTTGGTCTGAGCTGGCCATCAAGGACCAATGTACATATATAATGTTCAGGGGCTCTGCAGGGATGAGGGGCTAACTGTTTAAATCTATAACAGTTATAGCGATTTAGGCTGCTGTGATACCACATGATAATACTTATATTCTTGAAATTCAGTGATTTTAAAAACCAACACTTTTTCAAAATAATGAACAAAACAACAAAAAATACAATGAGTTCTATAACTGTCTGTACCTTACAGCCTTACACACTTCTATTTAGTGAGATTCATTAAAAGGATTATGCATAACACTAAAAATGACCTCCAGCTGGGTATTTGAGAAGTCCCAATTTATTTTCTAATATGTAATGACCACTGTTTCTTAATCCGTGTGAAGTTTTTTTTTAAAGTACTGTGCAGACATATCAAATCATTTTTCTTTTCCTCTTAACTAAGTACATTAAAATGCCATCTCTAAGAAAGATCTTTAGCGATATGAATTAATGAATTGTTGACTCGAATTAGCATGCAAGTCAAATATCCAAGAGATTTTTCAGCAATGACTTAAATAATGAGTAGATACCAAAGGGATAATCTCCTAATAGTCAGAGAGCTCCATGCAGATGTCATATAAAATGAATAATAAATTGTTCTCCATTTTTAAGCCTCAATATAAAGTTTGCTTGCCTCTTGTGTTTAGAGCCTGATTTATTATGTGCAAAACTTCATCTCCATTAATTTTGCATCTCCTTACTGATTGGTGGATTAATTACAATAAAATCATATAATGGAAGAGTTATTGGCTCCAAAATGCATTGATTAAGCAAGCAATAGGTGGCACAGTGATGCAGGGATTCTGGATGCTGTTTTAGATCTATAGATCTGAGGGGCTTGGCTTGAATCCCAGTGCAGTTGTGTGGAGTTTCTTCTTTCACAGAGTTTTGAAAACTTTCTCTGTGTACTCGGATTTTCTTCCAGACTCTAAAAGTGAATACGTGGCTTTAAATATGACTGTTATGTGTGAGCGACGGTATCTCTGTTAGCGCACCCTTTGGTGGACTGGCATCAGACCCTGTAATTTTTTTTAAGTGCGCTTAGAGAAAGAATAAATGAATGATAGAAGGAAAAAATTACAAAAAATGTAAAACATAACCAATTCAAAGCAAAAGAAGTCATGTATTTCTGAGCTGAACCACATCTGGTTACAACCTTCCAAAGACAGAAATAATCACTGGTTGGAAGGCACTCTCAAACACAGACAATAGCGACTCATACTAGGTCCCCTACAGTCCTGGATATGGCAAACCTAATGAACAATTAGAGAAGCCTCAAAATGCATTTTAACTCTTTTAGGACTAATTATTTTTTCTTTTTCTTTTGTCCCAGGGCTGAATATTATTTCCAAAAAAAAAAACCTCAAATAAAGGCACACAAAGCAATGGTTACACACATAAATCAACATAAAATACTTATTTATGACAAATGTCACTTTGTTTTATGTTCCATGAGTCACTGCAGTATGCAGTAAGTCACAGACTTATTCCATAAGAATCATCATTCATAAGCTGAAAGGCACATTCTGGAAGAAAACAGTTTGATGTAGTCGAGTGGCCGGTAATCCGTAGCGTTCACTAGCATGCCATGTCGTTTGATGAAGTCCAGGTGCCAGCTTCCCTCCCACAGATCTATGTCTGGTAGCCCTGTCAGGATGAACTTTGCCACAGGCTTTTCAGCTGCACGATTAGTTGGGGACTGATCAGCTGATGCAGGAAACCTGACCGTTTTCAATCTCCAGATCACTTGCATCAAAATCGGAGTTCAATAAGTCAGAGTCTGATTCAGCAATAATACACAATAAGTAAATAAATAAAACAAGGAACATTTTGCTTTGTGCATTCGCTTTGCTCTCTCGCCCGATGTTGATGCCATTCTAGACACTGCTGTGAACGATAAGGGGCACTCTCGCTCCCTTGAACCCCTGTCCACGACTCCAGACACCAGGTAAAAGTCCTCAAGTTGACTTTATTTTGTCGCCACAGTGCACAAAGCACACTCTCCACCACAATACTCATTAAATTACAATAAACCACAATAATAATCAATCCTCCAGCTCCCAGACGCGTTGCCACCCTTCCACCCAGCTCAGCTCATTGTCTGTGAGTTCCCATAGTCCTTTTATACCTCCTGACCCGGAAGTGTTATCAATCCCCAGTCCATGTGATCCTCAATCACTTCCGGGTCAGGTAAAAGCTCTTTTCTTCAACCCAGAAGTCCGTCGCTCTTCCTGTGACGAACCTCCGGGTCACAGGGCATGAAGAAGCCCTCGGTCCTCCCTGCAGCTCCCTCCTGTGGCCCCCACGGCATCCAGCAGGGCTTTGCATAAAAACTCCATTGTCCATGATGCCCTGCTGGTCTTCTGGGGACCTCCACGCTGCAAGGAGGGCTCCACCTGGCGGCTTGGGGGTATTGGCCGGGATAAATGGCCGGCCATCCATCACACTGCGTACTCTACGCTACTCACACATATGCCGAGATTCGATGTGAAGTCAAAGAGTCTAACAGTCCTTCTAGCAAAGAGGGTCTACCTATAATGTAATGGCAAGTTTTATCAATGTTTACAGCTTTTTTTTTACACCCTCTCCCCCTGAAGTCAACATCCTTTCTCAAGCCCCTTGTATTGACAAAAGTCGACATCCGCCCTAAAAGAGTTAAGCTTTCTAGAAATATATTTATATCTATCCAAAAAAACAGTGATTTTAGAAAGAATTAAGACCTTTTTTTAACATTTTGCTGTTTTGCAGCTTTATGCTAAAAACATTTAAATTCATTATCGTCCTATCAAACAACATTCAATATCCCAAAATGAAGAAACGATTTTCTGACATCTTAAAATGAATGCAAGGTCAATTACAGATATAGAGGTGATACCGTATAAATGATATGCCCAATTCATTTTACCATACCTGATAGTGTTTTCTGCAAGAATCAATTCAGCAGTCACCCTAGAACTCACAGCCAAACACAAAACAACAGCACCTCGTGTTATCATTGACGGCGTTCAAAATGAAAACAACGATCTCTACGGTTATTTGTATGGTTTCAGATTGACAAAGAGTCTTATTTAATTGTCAAGCCACAGATTTTAATTGCTGTGCCAGTGCAAACTCACTGAGCAGCTAGTAATAAGACTGGACCAGGAGATAAAACATAAATCTAAATACAGTACCAAAGTAAAGCTGTTATACAGAAATTCAAAATAAACTGTTGCCAGAATTACAACACTAACCAAACTTGAAGGAAAAAGAAGGGAATCAGCAGAATCTCCAAACCAGAACCACAATAAATAACTTGCATACTTTTTATTGTTTATACACAATTTTGGATGATGTTCTGAGTGAACGTCCTGCATATTGAGCATTGCATTTGTGCTATCACAACATGCAACCTTTGAGAACATGTTCCAGCAACCAGCCAAGTGAGTACCTTTACGATGGAGCCACAAAATAAACAATCCATAACATAAAATGCATGACTCAAATACCCTAAAAAGGTTATTCTGTTCTAGTAGAAGATTTTATCTTAAGCACAAAACATCTTCAGAGATAGTGGGAGTAGGAATACTAACTTGGGAGAAGCTTCTGAAAATCCCACTCCCCTCCCCCCAAACATATTTTGGTTGCCTCAATAAAGAAAGCAGGTCAATGGCTAGGGTCTCCCACCCAGTGATGATGGTCAGGAGTTTTGTAAAGTAGGCCTTGAGGATGAACTTGAACTGTTTCTTCTGGCCCTTTCAGGTTCAATAGCCTTGACCTTCACCTATCTATGAGTAGAATACTTGTTTGGTAAACATTAGTTGGTCATTCTAATACAGCATCATGTCCAGTAGAGTTTGTCTGCAGGAATATAGATTCCATCCTGGTCCTGTTTACTTTAGTAAAGAGGCTGAAATTATTATGGAAACATTCCCAATCAACAAAGAGAATTTTTAGAAGGAAACACTGATGTAGTCTATCCTGACTTTTAAAGGTAACAATGATAGGCAAACTAGGTCTTGAATCCATACAGGACAGTAGTAATATAAATGATCCTATAGATCAATAGCTTGGTTTCCTTCTTGACGACAAGGTTATTGAAGGCCACACAGCATAGTTTCCTGAAGATGATACAAGAACAGCTGTTGCAGTTCTGAACTTCCCCACTGATGATTCTTGTTTGGAAGAGTTAGCTTCCAAGTTATGTAAAGTGGTCAACAACTTCCAATATTTTTTCCAATAAGGAAGGCTCAGTTTCCTGGTCAAGGACATCTTACAAGAGTATCTTGGTATTCCTTTCTCTCTTGTAATGGACAGTTGGTTTTACATAGTTTGAGGGACAGCCAGGAGCCTGGCCCGCCTGGGATGCCTTCAACCTGAAATGGCAGAGGGAGACTGCTAACACTGGACGTTTGTCACCCCCAGGACATGAGATGTCAGAAAATCCAGTCTGGGACCCTCACATGGGTACCCACAAGGCATGCTGGGTATTGTAGTTCCGGGGGACAGCCTTGTTGGGTCCTGTGGGGTCTGTCCAGGTGGAGCTGCAGGACATGAGAGTCCCTTCTCCATAAGACTCCAACCTCACCCGGAAGTTCTTTGGAGCCACAGCTTCATATCACTGGAACTGGATAAAAGGGGCTGCCTGCCACAACTAAATGAGCCAGAGTCAGGAGGAAGGAGGATAATGCTTGCATGGAGGAGTGAAGGTGGTGACAAAGAGAAAGAGAGAGAGAAGACAAAGCATTGATGTGTACAGCCTCTGATTCCATTGTAAAAGTATTGTGCTAACCAGATGGTGCGGGAAGCAGGCATTGGAGGTCCTTGATCCAGTATATGAAGGACTAGCAAAATACCCGCACTTCGCAGCGGAGAAGTATTGTGTTAAAGAAGTAATGAAAAAGAAAAGGAAACATTTTAATAATAACGTAACATGATTGACAATGTAAATGTGTTGTCATTGTCATGAGTGTTGCTGGCATATATATATATATATATATATATCCATCCATCCATTTTCTAACCCGCTGAATCCGAATACAGGGTCACGCATATGCATATACATATCTACATATATATATATATATACACATATATATATATACATATCTACATATATATATATATATTAGGGGTGGGACTCGATTAAAAAAATTAATCTAATTAATTAGAGGCTGTGTAATTAATTAATCTTCATTAATCGAATGTAAGCACACATGAAAATTTGCCACAAATCGCAAATGTTGTTTTTTAATTTAAAAGGGTTTTAGTGGGCGACAGAATCAAATAATAGACATGGACAGGAATATTGTAAACTCAAGCTGTTTTAATTTCTGAAAAAAAAAATGCATTTAAACTGCATTTCATTTCAAAACAGAAACAAAAATATGATCCCTGGCTAAGATTGGGCAGACTGTGGTATTTTAAGTACTTTAAGTACATTTTCTGAATGGTATTGTCTTTAAATAATAATAACAAAAATTTCAACATTAAAGTGCAGTTTTTCTTCTTAAAAAAATAAGGCAGAAACATAAAAGGTAATTTGACCAGCCTCACCTTTAATCTGTAACCTTAGCCAAAATTATTTTGTACATTAGGCTAAAACAGTGTGATCATTAAACATTTTGTAATTAGATGTAATTAGAATTACTAACGGTCACGGAAGTCCAATGATCCCCAGTAAGAGCCACAAAGTCTGCTTTCTGTAATGTATCTCATTTTGCTTGCTTTTCAATGTCATAAAGCTGTTGAATTTTACTTGAAATATGCTAACTGTAGCACATTTTCTAACCCCCTATCTTCCACCACTGTTAGTGGTCTACAGTCCAAAGCAATGTATTTTGTGAGAGAATTTGTAAGTTTGACTGATGTTGACTTACTCATTTTGGTCCTGAAGCCAGTCATTTCATGAGGTTTGGGCTGCCGACACCTTTTGTTGGTACTCGAACCCGTACTGCTAGTGCTAACAGCATACACAGTTTCTGTGCTCGCTGTAACATGTTTTGCATTTAGATGGAACCGTAAGGTTGAAGTGCCTCGGTGGTATGCAAACTCATTTTTGCACAGTTTGCACCAAACCACGCTTTTATCAAGGCTTTCGTCGGGAAGTCTTTTGAAATGAAATTTGCCTCCAATCAGTGCTAGCAACGCGCTTTCTTCCGACTCTTACATTGTTGTAGCTCTGATGTGTGCATTAATGTAATCGATGTACCAGGAAATCATGCATTGACAAAAGTTATCCTTTGCTTGGAATGCAAAGTGTGATTAAATGCGTTATTTTTTTAACGCTTTATGGAGTACATGCATCGAAGCTTCTCAGCTGTGCTTGTGCTAAGAAAAGGAAACATTTTAAAAATAACGTAACATGATTGTCAATGTAATTGTTTTGTGACAATTATGACTGTTGCTGTCATCAAGGATTTCATTATTATTATTTCTTTCAATCAGGTTCGTATTTGGAGGACGTGTTGTGTTCAAGTTTATTCCGTGTTTGTCAACCGTTGTAAAGATAACAGGTTTCATTCATCAAAGTGTTCACCACCCAAATCGGAACTCGTGAATGTAAGATGTTCAACAGGCATTCCTGGTAGTAAGTTGTGGAAATTGCCTGTGAATATTTAGCGGTAGCGTGTGTATGAACTTAATTTAATCTTTTCCAGTCCTGCAAAGTCAGTTGACGCGAGCCGCTCAGAGTACATGCATCGAAGCTTCTCAGCTGTGCTCGTGCGATCTCGCGATGTCCACCACTTTATTTAATGTTAGCAAAGACCTGGCACTTCAAAGTTTCTTGCTACAGCAATTTTAACTCCACAACAAAGTGATCCAAAGTCTCGTTTATACCTCGTGTCTTCTCATTAAATTTGTATCTCGCGAATACCATACTACTTCGTAGGCATGACAAACAGCAGCGGGAGTGTGTCTATAAACTTCATTTAAACTTATGGTTCACACCATGCTTTGTTTCCGCAGTTGTGTAATTTGATTTTTGTTCAGCACTCTTTGGAACTGTTGCTTTTTGTCTGTGCACTGCGTCAGTTCACGTGAGCCGCTCGGTGTACAGGCATCGAAAGTTCCCAGCTGTGCTGGTGCCATCTCGTGCGATGTCCACGGCTGTATTTAATGTTAGCTAAGACCCGGCACTTAAAAGTTTCTCTCGCAGTTTCGCTGAGTTTGTGCCAAACACCACCCTGACATCTCATCTTCGTCTGCATAAGCACAGTCCTTCACCCGTGAATATTTAGTGGCAGTGTTTCTATTGGATTGCTGCTGACGGACGAACTCTAAGACCATGAGATACACTCAACAGAGTCCGCCCGCCAACTCTAAGGGCAAGCAAGACAGAGAACGCATGCAAGACAGAGAGCCACGCCCGGCAACTCACAGAGGCCCGCCTACCAACTCTAAGACTATGAGATACACTCGACAGAGCCCCGCCCACCAACTCTAGTCCAACTTCTGCGTCCACCGTCGCTCTCGATCATACAGCAATAATTAGCAAACAAACAAAGATAACTGGCAATAACAGTGCAAAATTCAAAACTGGTATGCCAGTTTGAAAAGATAAATTTTGAAGGTAGTTTCAAAATGTGTTATTGAATCGAGCTGATGTATATGAGTGAGAAGAGAATTCCCGAGTTGAGGAGCACTATGAGAGACGCTCAAGCTCCCATAGCACAGAGTTTGATGTGTGGTACACAAAGTACAGCTGCAGATGAGAATCAGTGTGAGCGAGAGGAGTGTCAGTCTGTAGGAGACCAGTGAGGTTGTGGAGGACTTTAAATGTTAAGAGCGGTATTTAGTATTGTATTCTGTAGTGAACAGGGAGCCAGTGAAGTTGAGAGAGAATAGGTGTAATATGTTCAGTGGATTTAGAACAGCAGGTTATTATCCTAGCAGCAGAATTTTGAATAAATTGTAAGCAATGGATACGTTTTTGTGGGATGACAGATAGAATGGCATTACAGTAATCTATACGTGAGGTGACTCGGGCATTAACCAATACTTTAGTACTGTGTTGTGTAAGAACAGGATGAAGTCCAGAAATGTTTCGGAGATGGAAGAAAGCAGTCCGAGAAATGTTACTTATACGGGAGGAATTATTTAATAATAATAATAATTATTATTATTATTATTATTATTATTACTATCATTTAATAATTGCCATTATTAGTGTATAAATGGATATAAATAATTGCATGTAAATGATTCACCAAAATCTGTTGTATGTAAATGATACTGTTTAAAACGTTATTGTTTTTTCATCAGAAAACCAGGTTTCCACGTCTACCTGTATTAGTTTAAATGGCACTTTTACACCTCGCAATAGGGCGGACGCGCTGACTTATCGTGTTGACTGGGCAACACAGTGAATGCGTCGTCTATGTTTTCCGTAGCCTGCTACAGGAAGGTACTTTCTCGACCACTGGCATTGGTTTCGCTCCTTGCTATTTTCGTTATACTGAGACGGTGGTTTTTGTTATACTGAATTCCTTTCTCACCGTTTTCCGTTCCTATTCTTACACCGCCGTATGCCGCGGGGGGCTTCAGCTAGTTATAAATAATATGCATAGAATGGAAAATTGATAATTTTTTTGTACTCATTGATTTATAAAATTTAATTGTTCAATATACAGTAAGATATTTTGGTTATGTTTCTGCTTACTCTATTTTAGGATGATGCACGTTTGACATTGGAAAATTGTATATTTTACTGGCTCCCCATAATTCAGGAGTGGAATAAATGTTCTGAATAATGAATGAAGAGATATAAACATGATAAAAACAACGGCCAAGTTTTCCCAATCAGATAAGGCCTATTTCATTTCTTGTGCTTAGTCACTTAATGAAATAAAGTGTTGAGCAAGGATAGGAATTAACTTAAAGATTTAAAGATTAGTTGGAAAGAGAATTTTCATCAGACCTGCCTTGGTAAAAACCTGTCTTGAAAGAAACTATATTTCTGGTAAACCAACTTCAGATGTAAGTGAATATCACCTAATAAAACCTATCTGTGCAGCAAAATCAGTTTGCATTATCTACTGCACTACTGTAGAAACTGTTATGGGCTTTGTTTATACACTGCATCTGGAAAGTATTCACAGCGTATCACTTTTACCACATTTTATTATGTTACAGCCTTATTCCAAAATGGATTAAATTCATTTCTTTCCTCAGAATTCTACACACAACACCCCATAATGACAACGTGAAAAATGTTTACTTGAGGTTTTTGGAAATTTATTAAAAATAAAAAAACTGAGAAATCACATGTACATAAGTATTCACAGCCTTTGCTTAATATTTTGTCAATGCACCTTTGGCATCAATTAAAGCCTCAAGTCTTTTTGAATATGATGCCACAAGCTTGGCATACCTATCCTTGTCCAGTTTCACCCATTCCTCTTTGCAGCACCTCTCAAGCTCCATCAGGTTGGATGGGAAGCGTTGGTGCACAGCCATTTTAAGATCTCTCCAGAGATGTTCAATCAGATTCAAGTCTGGGCTCTGGCTGGGCCACTCAAGGACATTCACAGAGTTGTCCTGAAGCCACTCCTTTGATATCTTGGCTGTGTGCTTAGGGTCGTTGTCCTGCTGAAAGATAAACCGTCGCCCCAGTCTGAGGTCAAGAGCGCTCTGGAGCAAGTTTTCATCCAGGATGTCTCTGTACATTGCTGCAGTCATCTTTCCCTTTATCCTGACTAGTCTCCCAGTTCCTGCCACTGAAAAACATCCCACAGCATGATGCTGCCACCACCATGCTCCACTGTAGGGATGGTATTGGCCTGGTGATGAGCGGTGCCTGGTTTCCTCCAAACGTGACGCCTGGCATTCACACCAAAAAGTTCAATCTTTGTCTCATCAGACCAGAGAATTTTGTTTCTCATGGTCTGAGAGTCCTTCAGGTGCCTTTTGACAAACTCCAAGCGGGCTGCCATGTGCCTTTTACTAAGGAGTGGCTTCCATCTGGCCACTCTACCATACAGGCCTGATTGGTGGATAGCTGCAGAGATGGTTGTCCTTCTGGATGGTTCTCCTCTCTCCACATAGGACCTCTGGAGCTCTGACAGAGTGACCATCGGGTTCTTGGTCACCTCCCTGACTAAGGCCCTTCTCCCCCGATCGCTCAGTTTAGATGGCTGATCAGCTCTAGGAAGAGTCCTGGTGGTTTAGAACTTCTTCCACTTACGGATGATGGAGGCCACTGTGCTCATTGGGACCCTTCAAAACAGCAGAAATTGTTCTGTAACCTTCCCCAGATTTGTGCCTCGAGACAATCCTGTCTCGGAGGTCTACAGACAGTTCCTTTGACTTCATGCTTGGTTTGTGCTCTGACATGAACTGTCAACTATGGGACCTTTTATAGACAGGTGTGCGTCTTTCCAAATCATGTCCAATCAACTGAATTTACCACAGATGGACTCCAATTAAGCTGCAGAAACATCTCAAGGATGATCAGGGGAAACAGGGTGCACCTGAGCTTAATTTTGAGCTTCATGGCAAAAGCTGTGAATACTTATGTACATGTGCTTTCTCAATTTTTTTATTTTCAATAAATTTGCAAAAATATCAAGTAAACTTTTTCCATGTTGTCGTTATGGGGTGTTTTGTGTAGAATTCTGAGGAAAAAATTAATTTAATCCATTTTGGAATAAGGCTGTAACATAAAATGTGGAAAAAGTGATGTGCTGTGAATACTTTCCAGATGCACTGTATTTATTTTTTTTAATATTTTAATAATAATTGATTATTGGACCAAATTTCACCTAAGGTTGTTATACATTTCCAGTTGTTTGTTGCAGGTTAGATTAAACAATTTATTTGCAAAAATAGAGAGATAAAATTTACATATGCATAAAATATAGTTATCGCTAGGTGGAACTCAACCAATCAAGATCAAGACGATGTAACCTAATATCCATAAACCTGCTTAATATACTTCAGGGTCACTGGAGGCTGGATCTTATCCATAACACCATTTAGTATTTTTTATTCCCAAAATTATGGTGGCTTTTTTTTTTCCTTTTTAAGTTAACGGATATTAAATTTTCATGGTTAACAGAGTGGGCCTCCATTTGAAATAAACAAATGCCTAGCAGGCAAACTATGTGTTTAATATCTGTCTTTAGTCATTAGTGTGAGGAATCTCTAAGATACTACATGATGCTAGAATCAGCCTCTTAGGTGGAGTTTTCCTCCATATGGTAATTCTAGAAGAACATTCTGCTCCCTTTAACCACTGTCTGATGTTCCATGACTACCCATTGTCCTTTTTGATGGCTGTCTAACATATTGAGCATCCCTCCTTGGAATGTCCTTTATGACATACAGTACCCATGTACCCTGCTGAATCTATGCATCTCAGGCCTCTTATAAATGATTTCTTCTGGTAAAACTACATAAAATCATATAAGCATGTAAGCAAACATTATTTGTGGGGGCCTGCAGAGGTCAAATGTAACAATATTTTTAAGTTTGCAAGTGTCGCTAAACTAGATTTATTGACAGCTGCTCTGATGTGAACAAAATTATAGCAGATTGACCTGGATAGAAGTTAGACGTTGAAAGATATATACAGAATATAAATAAATGTAAAGTTTGACAGAAAGGGAGTAAAATATGCAGCTATAATTACACCAGTGGGTTTATAACACTTAAACGTATACTGTATGAAGAAATGTGGGAGTCCCAGTGGACTAATTACTGTCCACAACTAGACAAGTGCAATAAAGGTATTTAAATCTCTACAAGTAGAATTTCTTAAGTAATACACACTCAAGTTTAAGTCAAGGGAGATTTTTATTAAGAAACATGAAAACTATATATTTTGTGCAATTTGGGTCTTTGTATTACAAAAATGACATAACCGCATTAGGGATAGTCCATAGAAGATCTACTCAATCAACTCACTACCCACCCTTACTGGGTATTCTACAAGATTAGTGTTGCAGAATGTTATTTTTAAAATTAACTTTATTACATTTCATTAATTATTGAAAATGTAACTACAGTATATATGTTACATAGTTACTTATTATAACGTAATTCATTACAGTGCATTACATTTGTGTTACTTTTTTTACGTCTCAAGATGCCGGTCTGCTCATGATTCCAAGGATTAATAAAATAACAGTGGGAGGTTAAGCTTTTAGTTACAGGGCCCTTAAACTGTGGAATGGTATGCCTGCTACTATAAGAGATGCCCCTTCAGTCTCGGCTTTTAAATCCAAGCTGAAGACTCACTACTTCAGTTTAGCATACCCTGACTAGAGCTGCTGATTAACTGTACAGTCTGCATCTCTGTTGTTAGTCATTAGCACTAAAACATAAGTAACATGATAGTTATAATTGGATACTAACCCTCACCTATTCTGTTTCTCTTCTCAGTACTCAAGTGTGGCACTTGGTGCCACGGCCCACCTGCCAGATTGTTTTGCCTGCCTAAGGTAGTCATCCTTGATGAAGGATCACAGGAATCATGGGAAAAAGGGGTCCTTTCATCAGATTAGCGCTATTTCAGATGTGGAATGGCCAAATGGGGGAGGCAGCCTGATGGATGAGGTCTCCAGGACTCTAAACAAATCCAAATCATATTATGTGATATTGTCTAGATAGATAGATAGATAGATAGATAGATAGATAGATAGATAGATAGATACTTTATTAATCAAACAGACAATAACTTTGTATAATGTTAACATTTACCCCCCTGGGTGGAATTGAAGAGTCACATAGTGTGGGGGAGGAGCAATCTCCTCAGTCTGTCAGTGGAGCAGGACAGTGACAGCAGTCTGTCGCTAAGCTGCTCCTCTGTCTGGAAATGATACTGTTTAGTGGATGCAGTGAATTCTCCACGATTGATAGGAGCCTGCTCAGCGCCCGTCGCTCTGCCACGGATGTCAAACTGTCCAGCACCGTGCCTACAATAGAGCCTGTCTTCCTCACCAGTTTGTCCAGGCGTGAGGCATCCCTCTTCTTTATGCTGCCTCCCTAGCATACCACCGCGTAGAAGAGGGCACTCACCATAACTGTCTTATAGAACATCTGCAGCATCTTACTGCAGATGTTGAAAGACGCCAGCCTTCTAATTAAGTATAGGCGGCTCTGTCCTCTCTTGCACAGAGCATCAGTATTGTCAGTCCAGTCCAGTTTATCATCCAGCTGCACTCCCAGGTGTTTATAGGTCTGCACTCTCTGCACACAGTCACCTCTGATGATCATGGGGTCCATGAGGGGCCTGGGCCTCCTAAAATCCATCACCAGCTCCTTGGTTTTGCTGGTGTTCAGGTGTAGGTAGTTTGAGTCACAAGGTCGACTGTTAAATTCTACCCTGTACTTCTGACATTTTTATTTTTACACTGTTTTGAGGATTTGTTCTGTTCTGTGTATTGTACTGTATTGTATTGACCCCCTACGTTTTGACACCCACTGCACGCCCATCCTACCTGGAAAGGGGTCTCTCTTTGAACTGCCTTTCCCAAGGTTTCTTCCATTTTTTCCCCACAAGGGTTTTTTTGGGAGTTTTTTCTTGGCTGTTAAAGCCCATTGCATTGTACTTTTTCTTCTTGTATATGAAAAACTGCACTTTTCACAACATCTGTTATCAAATCATAAGCCCATACATAAACTTTCATGAAACTGTCAAGAAGCACAGCTAAATGTCGAACTTTCTTGTATTTTTTAAACCTGGGGGTTCTGTCCCCTGTTTGCTTCGCTCGCCAACCCTCGGGTGGGAGCTATGCGCTAGCCAGTTCGTGGCTCTGCCGCTCACATATGGGACAAAATGTACAATTTATACAAATTGGTATTTTCAAGGGAATTGTTACATATGCATAGCAGACCTAACTATTTTACATTACAGTGAGTAATTAACCATAGTTAAAATTGGTAAAACGTAATAAATTGAAAGAAAATTATGCTTCATGTTGCGTTAGAGGTATTCGTTGCGTTATACGCTTTTGTTCTGTTTGGCTTTGAAATTAACACGCAAACACTTTTTAAACTTACATATTTACTGTAAAACTTCAGTAAAAACAATATTTGGAATTAACTTTTCGTCAGTATCGCACTGAATTTTGATTCCATGTTTGGAGTTACATCGTGACACTGCAACGTATAACTGCCCATGAGTAAATATTGTTTCTTTTTCTCTAATAAATAAACCGACTTTTTTGAATGTTTGTCCCTGTGATTTGTTAATTGTAATAGCAAAAGCTATTCTAGCAGGAAAATATAAACGTTTTAATATGAATGGCATAATAAAATCTCCTTTGGTGCCTAATGTTTTCCGCAGAAGATGTACTACAATACCTTTCTTGTCGCCTGTTAAAATTTTACATGTCAGAATTGTTCGACTAATTTTGAATACAACTAATCTTGTCTTATTACATAGCCCATCACTCAGACATAAATTACGCAATAAAATTATGATACATCCTTCTTTCAACAGTGATTTGGTGGAAGACCGGATGGTGTTAATGGTTGTAGATATTCTATGGGATATTGTAAGTTGATGTTTTCTTCTTCAATACGATCATCACCAACTGTTTCAGCATAGTCTATTGATACACATTTAACCAATTTGCCATGAAACCGATTGACAATTTTATCGTTAATTCGTTTTACTTCATCGTTTCTCGTTGCTGGAAATGTCCATGTACTCATTACTTCCGTTGATAACCCTTTGGGATGAAATTCTTCATTAAGATTTGGATATAATAAGTCTTCTGTTATTGGGAACTTATAGTGAGGAAAATGTAAAAATTTATAAGAGCTGAGAGCACAGGAAATGTGTCTGACAAAGCATTTACACGAATGAGAGGTGAGAGGTGTGGGCCGTTTACCGTAAATGGTTGAGAGGAGGGCGGGACATAAAAAAATCTTTTAGCAATGGTCTTATTTCACAGGACTTGACAAAAACTCTTGGAAATAGTCTTGTCTTTGTCTCAAAGTTTTCTTTTATAATAGAGAGATACATTTCGCCATTCATGTGCTGTGAAGTAAGAAACATCCATCCCCTTTTTCTGTCCCCACCCTAAGAGTCGCAGTATGTACACTGCCTTCTGCACCAGCAGATCACACTGTTTCAAAATATCTCAAACAAATAGCTGGATTAAAACTAAACAGACACTTTATTTGTAGGTTTCTGCTACCGGAGTACATGCAGCACACTCTTTTCTGATTAGCTGTGCGATTGAACCCTGCAAAGGACCCGCATACCGTCCACCATATTTGTTTTTTGCCTTACACAAAGTGGTGCTGCGGTAATCATTGGCTCCCCATGACCCTGAAATGGGCCAAATAAATCTACCTCTCAGCATGTGGTGGTTTAAATATATACTTAGAACTTCTCTTCAATTCTTTTCACTTGATTGCATGCTGTGTATGTGCAACAGCAAACAATATCTTTGCGACAAGGCAATGGTTCTGCAAAATAACACGGTACTCTTTTTGGAGTGGTGGGAATAAGCTTCCCTAGGAATGCAATAACTTATACCTGTTTTATTTTCTAACTAATGCAGGTATTTTTACTTCAGCGAAATAAGTATTGCTTTAAGTTACTCGTTATTTTAAAAGGTCATTTATGTAACAACACCATATAAGATTATATGTACATACTAAATTTACATTTATAAAAACAGATAATTACTTGTAGAACATGTCTCATTGAATTCCAAATATTCCACCGTTTTTATTTTCTCATTCAAAGGGCAGGAGTAGTAGCTTGGCAATGTAGCACTGGCACAAAGTGAATAGAGGAGATTCATAAACAGTTCATATTACTGTCATGTTTTTATTTTTGGAAAATAGCTAATAAAAACCAATGTTAAAAAAGCACATGATTTAGTCTTTTCTTTGTGAACTGATAACAAAATTAATCTTATACTTGGATAACATGTAGAAGCTAATGGAAGAACTGAGAGTTAGTCCTGTCTTTTAGTGGCCATGGACATCAATGTGTTTCAAGAACACTGGAGCCAAATTCAACCCTGTGCTGATGAAGCTCATTTCTTGTTTATATGGCTGTACAGCTGTGAGGCCACTGCTGTGCCACCTGGAATTTAGAATTACATTACAGGTCCAGGATCCTGGGTTTGAACTCAATGCCTTGAAGTTGTGTGTGTTGAATTTGCATGTTGTCGCCATGTCTCTGTGGGTTTTTCATCTGTGTTTGTCAGATTGATAAGTGGGTCTGCATTTGGTTATGCTTGAATGCACCCTAAGTGGACTTGTGCCTCACCCAGGGTTGTTTCCCGCCTTCCGCCCAGTGCTGCTGGCATAGATAAATCCTCTCACCATGACCATCAGCCAGAAATAAATCTAAGTAATTAGGAGAATACTGTATATAGTGATTTTATATTGTCTACTGCCATACAGCAAGTTATTTAAGTAAATGCAAACATTGAAGTTTATGAACAGCTAATAGGATAGCAACACAGCAAATCGTAAAAACTCGGTGAAGTGGGCTGGGAGTGGCAAAGTAGAGCACACCATGAACTTCTAGGTTTCCACTGTACTGGAGATACTGGATGCTGATTTCCCATAGGCCTTTATGGAGCTTAAAAAAACCTAATTCTGATCTGTTAGGACGTTTGATCAATGGAAGGTGATAACACTTTGCAGCAAGAATATGAACCGAAGCTTCACTATGTATTTAAAAATATCTGAAGGCTTATATATCTGTAAATCAGTGTTTCTGGCTGTTTAGATAGGAGTACATTCTTGGCCAAAAAAAGAAGAGCTAGTTTAATTTCAGAGTTTCCGCACAAGATTAAGTTTAAAAAGGTGTCACACACATGCGCATTGGAGGCAGCTAGAGGGCCTGAATGAGAGCAATTCCATGCCAGACCCGGGGGTGACGGAGTGACGGAGTGAGCTAACTCTTTCTCTCACTTCTATGCAGACCTGTTACGGGAAATTCTGCCTGTCCCCGATGACATCACTTCCGGTTCTGGCCCTACTGATGACATCACTTCCTCTGCTCTCCTTTAAAGCCACCATCTTTTTACAAGCAAATCAGTTCTGTTCTGGACTCGAACCTGTACACTTCAGTACAATTATTTTCTAAATTTGCAGCTGGGAAATAATATACGGGTGGCTGCCCCAAACCTATTTGTGGCTCATTACTGAGTTTGTGACAAAGGAAAGGAAGAAAATTAGGTGATTTAAGGGGTTGCACCCAGGAAAATCGCAAATTTCCTGTCCATCAAAGCAGTAAGACACTGATGAAGACACTCAAGTGCAATAGGAGGCAGCCAGAGTATCCCTTGGGCAACAGGGGATCTGCTAACTTAAAGACTATGTAAATAAAGATAATCAGGATTAGGGTATACTAAAATGGACGCTTAGGTCTATAGCCAGGTCCTGACGTCATATAAGATTAGGTTGTCCTTTACACTTCTCTGGTTACACCACATCATAAATGAGTCACATAAGCTTGTAGCCAGTGTATCTGTGGCTTCTGTAGCTTTCTTTTCTGTTAAAAGTATATAAAATAAGATGTAGTATACCACAGACATAAAGCACAACCCTAGATGAACTTCAACATAGTGAACACAATTAATTAAACTCCTTTACTAAAATAAGCCTTACTAATCTTTGTAGAATAATTACTCACTTAACACCTTCCACATGTGTCCTTAATTCAGTCTCTCATGCTTTATTTAATTTGCTAATTGACAGTGCATTTAATATAGTTAATTGTTCATTGTTCAATGTAATTTTTTCCTGATTCTGTAAAAACTGCTGTAGTTGAGCAACTGCTTAAAACAATTATCTTGATTTTTCTGTCTTGGGCAATTTTAGATCTGTGTCTACTCTGCCTTTACAGATTAAATAAAAAAAAAAGTAGATTTTCAACAATGAAAGGATTACTTGAATAAAAAATTCTCTTCTGGATAAGTGTCAGTCAGGTTTCAGACCAAAACATAGCACAGAAATTGCTTATGCTGAAGTTGTGAATGAGCTTATATGTCCCCCAGGCCACGTGGAGGGGACCACGGGGATGGAGCAAAGAGGCTCAAACCCATCTGGGCCCTTGGCCACCGCCAGGGGGCACCCCGAGCGTCATGGGGCCCAGGAGACCTGCACTTCTGTTACACCTGGGCAGGTGGAGGAAGAACCTTCCAGGGACACCCAGAATGCTTCAGGGTGCTCGTGCGGCCCTTTCGCCACACCATAGAGACCCAAACAAAGCAGAAATTTTCAGAGCTGCTTGGTGAAGATTCTTATAGTTATCTGGCGCTACAAAGCTCCAGAAATGCTCTTGAGACTTTAACTGCACATTATTTTGAAGGTTTACTAATACATAATATATAAAATCCAATGTCTGTCTGTATGTCTGTACGCTTTTCACAAGATAACTACTTAACGGATTTAGATCGGGTTTTTTTCTATAATTTTCTTGAACATTCCGGTTGATTTTCTCTCATTTCACTATGTATCATAGTTCGCTTGCAGTACCGATTTATTTGTGCAAATCCGAGGAGGGGTGGGGCTTTCCTCACTCACGCTGCACCCTTGGGGCGTGTACCTTACCCCCACTTAGCTAGCGAACGAGAGAACAATTGAATTCAACTTTGATATTTAAAATAAAGTGTTACTTAGGTCTTGATGAGTTTGAGTCTGGATATTTTCTTAAGTGTATGCCACATTGAAAAGATAGATTACAATTCAGATTGTGGATTGTGATATGATTTTTTGGAAAGATTGCCCACCCCTAATTTGACTAATCCAAATTTATGTAGGATTCATTAACCCTTTGGCGAGCTACTTGGAAAGGGGTTGCCAGCTACTGGTAGCTCGCCAGCGATGATGTAAACCCTTGGTTTACATAGATTGTTGTAGACACAGAACACACATGAAATACATGTATTCCAAATATATTATTTACCCTCTACAAATCAAGGCAACTCACACACAGGTAAACATACTTGAGCTGGGAGAACTTTCTGCTTTGGTGGGGTGATGGGATGGAAGGCTGCTTGCTGCTTGTGCTTATCGACACATTTACAACACAAAAGACGCCGACGGAGAGGTGCGAACAGATTTAAGGTGGGCCAGGATTACAAGTTTTTTCGTAGGCTTTGGCAATTCTAGTGTTAAGTATGGTGTCTGATTTTGCATTGATTTGTTGTTATTGTTGTTCTGGGTTCAAGTGGAGGATTCTTCTTGCATTGGAGTGTTATTTTGTCCATCATAGTTGTCACTCATGGAATTATAGCTCTTTGTTCAAGCTTGGTTTCCATTTGGCACCTTCTGGTTTGAAGGAGCCTATGCAAAGATGTCAGTTCAACTCTGATTTACACCTTTGTTTTCAAATGAAGTACAGGGCTGAGATTGCTACAGACTGCAGTTTACTCACTTAGTTTGAGATGTAAGTGGTGGTTTGTTACAGCTGGCTGTCTGCATCCCTGTTAAATGTGCTGTTTTTACAGGCCTTATGTGCCACTAAAAAGCCTAACAGAATGGGTAATGCCCTCTTTGTCCTATAACTACAAAAAACTACCTCTTTAATATAACTTTCTTTCAATCACTTAAGAAATTACTATCATCACTGTGTCACAAGCTTCCTGCTGGAGCAGATGCCTGCTAGTAGTTCAAGACTGACTGGGTCTGAGGGTGTTATAAGAGAGGCATAATAGAGGCAGATGTACAAAAAAGGTAGATCTTTATTCCATCATAACTTATTTAAAAAGAAGTCATAGTTCTGGATGCATATATTTGCAGTGAAAAGTTTATCATTCAAAAAATAAAGTCCAAAGTCAAAACAATTCTTGATAAGAGAACAGCACAAAAATAAACACAAAGTGAAAAAAACAAAGGCTCTTAGCTCAATTTTTACTCAGTCCATAAAGAGTTATTATCAGCCTTTAAAAACAACAAAAATGACAAAATCTGGACTCTGCTTCAGCTCACTCAATAAATACAGCTCCTGGGAAAAAAAATCTCAGGAGCTTTTTCTGTCTCACAGGAGGCTCAATCTACTCCTCACAAGCAACCAACTGCTCAGCCACCAGCTCCCTCTAGGACTGGTGCACCTCGATTCTCTTTAAGCCTCCACACTCAATCAATGAAACCAACCACCTCCCTAACCCTAACCTCCCAGTGGCTATAACAGTCCTTGTAAAGTATACTCAGTTATCCCGTACTTCCAGCATGCACACAGGGAGACACCATTTCAGACCTGCAGGGGGAACTGCACACCTCAAACAAAACGCAAAACGTACACAAACATATCTTAAAACACAAATGAACATAATCGATCACAACCTTACTTAACCAAACATGATCCAACCTAACTTCTAGGTTACTAATAAAAAGTACCATAGTTACTAAGAAAAACACTACTGTTATCATTCCACTAATTAAACAAAACAGACTCCCCTGTGGCTGTCTTTCTAATTTCTTAGCCATCAGTGACTACCCTAAGCCATGGCATCAACCAGTGTGGCCAGGTCTGCAGTTTTCTTGCCCAACTGGGCTATTTTTGATTGTCATCCTCTGGAAAAATGGGATTTCATGGGTTGTGGTTTTTTTAAAAAAAAACAATGCAGTATTTTGGGATATTTTTCAACCCTCATCCAACAAATTTCTACCATGTTTTCTCATCTGTCTGGCAGCCTCTCCCACACTATTCAGACTTGTATATGTTGTTTATCTTTGTTAAAACCCCAATACCCAACCCCATTGTGTGATGGTATATACTCTATCACTCTAAAATATCTCTCGGGATTTGATAGGCAACTAACCCTTTTGATCTGACACCACTTCAGCAGGCACTGGGCTATATTTTTGGGCAAATTCACTGTTTTTAAGCATTCATTGGGCTGTAATTTTTTTAGTAACCCGCCAACTCTGGCATCAACTTTAAATCACCAGCTGGAACTAACAATGGAAAGTCAGAAAATTCAGAAACAACCTGATGGTAAGTACAAGAACTTAAGTATTTTCGTTTCCACTGTAAACTGTTTGACAGTTATTTATTGCCACTTGCCACAAGCTTACTAAGTGCCTTGCTTCTGTTTTGTCATGTTAAACTGTGCTGCATTGGTGTCCTGGTGAAGCTGTAATATCACATGGTAGCATTCCTTTGAAATTAGATTAAAAATATTTTTTTTTGTATACAGGGTAATTGTATTTGCTGTTTTTATAGACTGGTCACTAATTACTACTTTTGTGTGTTTCCTTTTTCATTCCAGTACTATGCACCAGTGTCCCCTGGCCTTAGTGTGCTGCAACCAACTGAGATGTTGGGAAGTTGAAGAGAGCCTCACAAGAGCATCCTATTAATGGTGACATATTCATGGATCGAATGTCTATTGGAGGCTAGGTAGTCTTTTGGTCTTGGAACCCCCACAAGTTTATTTTCTCCTACAACTTACCAACCTGTGTTTTTATTTTATTGTCCCCCATGGCCAAAATTTTTGTTACTAAGCTTTTCATGATTTTCCACTGTTAAACACCTAACTATTCTTTAGTTTTTACTTTATTTTATAACTCTGTTTATCCATTTTTGCCCCCCCCACACCATAACCTATAGTCTATGGTCGGGGAGGAAAAGCTTTAGATTCGTCAAAAATTTTGATCTCCAGTTTTCTCAACATTTTAGAGTACCCTGATACCGAAAACATCAATATCTCGATGATGGGTGTGTGTCTGTGTATCACAGTTTCTTGAGGATGGTCTGATGAGCTAAAACTGCTGGATAGAAAAATACCAAACTCAAAACTTAGGCCTGTCATGAGATGGTGATTTGCTGATTAGTTTTTGAGCCAAATTGTGCAAGAGAAAGAGACACTCTGAGGAACCCCCAAATACTCAAATTCTGCAATTAATTATGAATTCTTCTCATCAATTGCTATCGTAATTACCTATTTTATGATCCGAAAGATCGGCATCAGAGCAGTAAATAATTACTGAAATGTTATAGAATAGTTTGGATAATTTGGTTCCTAGGGCGTAAAGCCTTCTGACACTCACGTCTGAATTTGAGGCTCTTTGAGCTATTTTCATGTATGAAAACATAATATATAAATAAACGCTGTTGTTGTTGTAAGGAGTAATTCAGAAAAGGTTAGATGTTCTGCATGAAAATGCAGGAATAAACCTAAAAACCAAAGCATGCATGGTGCACTGATGTAGCAGTGCTAAATACAAAGTGCTAAGAAACAGAAGAAGATTAACAGAACAATGCTGAAAAGCAGAAGAAGATTAGCTAGATTAATAACAGTGTAAAACCCACAAAAAAGGTGTTCAGGTTAGACAGAATATTATTTGTTCACAGGGGGAAATCTGACTTTTTACAGAAGCACTTTCAATATATACATAAATAGATAAATACGTATATATATGTGTATGCCATTTACAGCATATGGCCTTTTCCCATGGATGTGTGAAGCTTTGACCCCCATTAGTCTCACGCAGCCAGCCTCAGAAAACGTGATCTGGCAGTCAAAATACATGCGGAAACTGCTAAACTTCATGTGCTGTCAAAGCTAAATGCTGATGTCTGGGTGCATTTCGGATTTTGAAAATATAAAGATAGTGAAGAGCTGGATAAAAGCAAAGTAATATTTAATATGTGCAAAATGGAGGTCAAATACAGTGGAAATACCACAAATCTCCAAAATCACTTAACAAGATACCATCCAGTGATTTTTCGATCTGCCAAAACATCCAATCTGAAACAAATCCCACTAGAGAAGGCATTTGTATTTAAGTTGCCTTCCAGTTCTCCATGTGCCCAAAAAATAATGGAGTCTATGGCAACTTTCATATGCAATGATATATGCCTGTACAGCATTGTTGAAAATGACGTCTTTCAAAAACTCATCAATACGCTAGAACCATGCTACTTTTTACCAATGCACAAATATTTCAGTGAAGTGGATATCCCAAACCTGTATGCAGATGTAAAATATGCAGCCACAAATTCACTTCAGTCACCAGTCACAGTTGCCCTAACTTATGAGTGCTTAACATAAAGAGCAATAGATTTGTACCTGACGATTACTTTTCACTGTAACAACGATGACTGGGCTTTCAAATCTCATGTTTTACAGACTAGGGCAGATAAAACTAGCCACATACCAAGTAATTTGGCTGAAATGCTGTCTGAGACAATACAAGAATGGGAGCTAACAAGCAAAGACCCAGGCACCGTAATGCTGTAAATATGGTCCATGCTGTGGAATTGATAGAGTGGCTGCACATTGGATGTTTCGCACACACTCTCAATTTAGCCTCACAAAGAGATCTCACAATACCAGCCATTGCATGCTTGCTTGGCCATGTGAGACACATTTTTACATTGTAACACTATGGCAAGCAACATGCTGAAAGAGAAGCAGAGGATACTGCAGCTGCCTGAACATAAGCTGGTAAGTGACATGGTGACCCGATGGAAAAATGTGCTGGAAATGCTGGAACACTTCCTAGAGCAGCAACCAGCAGTCTCAGTAGTTCTGCTGACCTCTAAAGTTCAAAGGAATGAAAGTGATCTCTGCACTCTGACAGAGGTTGACATAACAGTCACACAAGATGTAGTAAAAGCTCTAAAGCCAATAAAGACTGCCATGCTGGTAATGTCTAAGAGAAGTCCCCAACTCTATCTAACTATCTGTCATTGTGCTGCTCCAAGTACAGCCGCTGGAGGAGATGAGCGGTGTCCCACATGACTCCACGGTGATTAAGGACCTCAAGACTGCTTTATACAATAACTTAAATTCAAGGTATGCTTACTATGCAGAGGGTGCAGACCTATAAATACTTGGGAGTGCAGCTGGATGATAAATTGGACTGGACTGCTAATACTGATGCTCTGTGTAAGAAAGGTCAGCGCCAACTATACTTCCTTAGAAGGTTGGTGTCCTTCAACATCTGCAATAAGATGCTGCAGATGTTTTACCAGACGGTTGTGGCGAGTGCCCTCTTCTACATGGTGGTGTGCTAGGGAGGCAGCATAAAGATGAAGGACGCCTCACACCTGGACAAACTTGTTAGGAAGGCAGGCTCTATTGTAGACACGGAACTGGACAGTTTAACATCTGTGGCAGAGCGACGGGCGCAAAACAAACTCCTGTCAATCATGGAGAATCCACTGCATCCACTGAACAGGATCATCTCCAGACAGAGGAGCAGCTTCAGTGATAGATTTTTGTCACTGTCTTGCTCCACTGACATACTGAGGAGATCGTTCCTCCCCAACACTATGCGACTCTTCAGTTCCACCCGGGTAAACGTTAACATTATTCAAAGTTATTGTCCATTTTTAAAGTTGTGCACATCTGTATGTAACTGTGTATGCAGTCTTTTCTATAATATAATATAATAATAGCATAATACAGTATAATAGTTTTAAGTTTTTTAATGATAGTATAATATTGAATAGCATTATATTTTTTATAAGCTATGTAATAATAGTATAATATAGTATAATAGTCTTTATAAATTAAAAGGGATTAAGTATATGAAATCTCTTTGCCATAAGTGGCCCTGAAGGACAAGTTGTATCTAGTGTCAGCATTAGATCATTGCTTCAAGGCCCTTCCTTTCTTGTCTGATGAGACCTGTGATGAGATATATTCTCTAGACTGATGACTGAAGCTGTTGGTCCAGAGCAAATAGAGTTATCTGTTTTAAGTTATAGAAATACAGAAATTACTTGTTGTTCCTGTACATTAATATAAGTTCTAAATAGTATTTTTTCCCTGTGTTAATAATATTAAACAATTGAATGCCCTATTGAGTTCCCAATTGATTTTCCAATTAAGTTTATTCCTGAAAATTTTCAACTGCAAGAATTTGATGGTGATGGAGTTGAGCAAACTGTGAATGTACAGCAGGAAGACAATTCCCTAAGAATTTCTGAAGTAGATTATGCCCCTACTCCACCAAAGTGGTCAAAAGAATCTTCTGCATCTACATTGATGTTTTTTCTTGGGCTATCCTACACATCAAAATCTGTGGTATCACGGAAAACTCCAGCTGAAAAAGCACAGGAAGAAGAAGTGAAGAGATACAGGAAATTACATCTTGTTCCACCCTCTGAAAATCTACTGACCTGGTGGAGGGTGCATGCAGGGAAGTATCCCCTTTTGGCTCCTCAAGGAAAGTGGATATCTTTGTATTCCAGGGACCAGTGTCACTTCTGAGAGGGTTTTCTCAACCGCTGGTGATATTGTTACTGCACAAAGGAGCTGCTTCACTCCACAACTTGTAGATCAGTTCCTTTTCTTGCAGAAAAATCTTACACTTTCAGAGATTTGAGCTAGTCATTAAGAGGCTTGGTGTCTTGGACTTTAGAGTATACAGTGTCCACATCAGACATTTTACAAGACTGTTGACAAGACCTGTTATCTTGCACTATTTTCAAAGAAGAGACTTTTTTCAGTTTATCCTTGTTGGTTGTTTACATTTTAATATATGATTGTTTGTATCTTAGCCATTTCACTGTATTTATTTTGATTAGTAGTGTCCGTCTCCCGTGGCTCTGCCCACGTAGTAGTGAAACAGGGCCAACTTTAAAAATCAATAAACAAACAGGTGTCGCTAGCTAAGCGGAGGCAAGGTCCATTCCAAACTGTGTCCAGAGGTAGAGCAACTCGAACGGAGTCTGGCATGTGAGTGAGAAGGCCCCCGCCCATCTTCCCACTCCCGACATCATGCTTTTAACATCTTTTAACCCTAAAGCACCGCTGCATTGGAGCTTGTTTTGCTTTGGACGTATTCTGTCTCAGGGTATGTCAGAGGACTGGGACTGTGTGAGGTGGGTTTTAGCCACACTTGAGGGGAGGCAAAAAGGGAGGGTGGGGGGTTAAGGGGGGAGAGAAAGAAAGCAGGCCTGATCTATACCTAATCTATCCTCTCAATCTTTATAATTATAATAAGACTATAAAATGACATCAAAAACTCAGAATCAGTGTCTCCATTAAGGGACAGTTAACTTCGTAAGCTGGAATGTTAAAGGCCCGAATCACGAATTAAAGAGAAAGAAAGTACTTTCTCACTTAACAGGTCTAAATGCTAAAATAGTATTTTTACAGGAAACCCACTTAATAAGCAAGGATCAGTTCCGGCTGCAAAAAGACTGGACGGACCAAATGTTCCATTCTAGCTTTACGAAGAAAACTAGAGGTGTGGGAATTCTCATACATAGAACTATTCCATTTGTAGCATCAGATGTAGTATTGGATCCTGAAGGGAGATATGTGATGGTCATGGGAGACTTATCTAACTGTAAAATGATCTTGATAAATGTTTGTGCACCTAATGTTGATGATAAGGAATTTATACAAAATTTATTTGCATCCATTCCCAATCTGAACACTCATAAAGTTATAATGGCTGGGGACTTTAATTGTGTTCTAAATCCACTTTTAGATAGGACTTCCTCCACAGGGGGAACGGCATCTAATACTGCAAAAATAATTACAAGTTTATAACTGATCACAACTTATCAGACCCCTGGATGTTTTTAAACCCAAATTCAAGAACATATTCTTTCTACTCACCAGTACATCATTTTTACTCAAGGATCGATTACTTCTTTATAGACAATAACTTCTTGCCTAAGATTAAATCTTGCAAATACAATGCTATTGTTATTTCTGACCATGCACCTATGATCTTGGAGCTGAAATTACTAAGCCCCATGCACTCACCCCGCAGATGGCGCCTCAACCCGCTTCTATTAGCTGACGAGAATTGTACTGAATTTATATCCAAACAAATCAAATTCTTTCTAGAGACAAATACATCCCCCGGGATCTCTGCAGGAATACTCTGGGAAACTCTTAAGGCCTTCTTAAGAGGACAGCTTATCTCATATCTTTCCCACAGAAATAAATCCGAGGCCAAGAAAGTAGCAGAGATAAAAAGCAAAATTACTAAAATAGATGAAGAACACGCCAGACTACCAAGCGAGACTCTACATAGGAGGAGGCAGGCTATAAAGTCACTCCAATGCAGGAAAGCAGCAGGCCCTGATGGCTACCCTGCAGAATTTTATAAGAAATTCTCCGCTCAGCTAGCTCCCCTCCTATTAGCAACATTTACAGAAGCCAGAGATAACCAATCTCTTCCACAAACCTTTCGCCAAGCACTAATCACTGTCTTTCCAAAACAAAATAAGGACTTATTACAATGTGCATCATACAGACCAATTTCACTTCTGAATAACGACGTTAAAATACTCTCTAAAACCATAGCTAGAAGGATGGAGAAAGTGCTCCCCTCAGTAATATCACAAGACCAAACTGGATTTATTAGGGGCCGGCACTTATCTTCAAATCTTCAACGCCGGTTTAATGTAATATACTCACCAACTAAATCAAACACCCCAGAAATATTATTATCATTGGATGCAGAAAAAGCATTCGACATGATTGAATGGAAATACCTTTTTACTACATTGGAGAAGTTTGGGTTTGGCCCAAACATTTGTGCATAGATTAAATTACTGTATACTAACCCAGAAGCTTCAGTTTGCATCAACAACATTTGCTCAGACTACTTTAAACTAGAGCGTGGCACTAAACAAGGATGCCCCTTGTCACCGCTGCTGTTTTCAATTGCCATTGAACCACTGGCAATACATTGTCGAAATACTGATCAGATAAAGGGGATTAGCAGAGAAGGACTGGAACAGAAAATCTCATTATATGCAGATGACATGGTACTGTATATATCAGGACCCAGAAAATTCTGTGCCTGCAGTCTTAGCAGCACTCACAGAATTTCAAAAGATCTCTGGTCTCAGAATTAATCTGAATAAAAGTGTACTCTTTCCAGTGAATTCTCAAGCATATAATATTAGATTAGATACCCTACCTTTTATCATTGCAGAACAGTTTAAATACCTAGGGTAAACATCACAAGTAAACATAAAGCTCTATATCAACAAAATTTTGCGCCTGCATGGAAAAAATTAAACAAGACTTGCATAGATGGTCAACCCTTCATCTCACACTAGCTGGAAGAATTAACACTGTTAAGATGAATATTCTTCCTAAGCTCCTTTTTTTTATTTCAAAACATCCCAATATACATTAATAAATCATTCTTTAAGCAATTAGATTCAACAATAACCTCATTTATTTGGAATTCAAAACATCCACGCATCAAAAGAGCGACCCTACAAAGACAAAAGGCAGAAGCGGCATGGCTCTACCTAACTTCCAGTTTTATTACTGGGCAGCAAATATACAGGCGATAAGAACCTGGACACAAATAGAAGAACATACACAGGCATGGACCGCAATAGAAGTAAAATCCTGCAGTACTTCTTTGTATTCCTTGCTCTGTGCTCCAATAAACACACGTTATCGGCAATACACTAATAACCCAATTGTGCTCCACTCACTTAGAATCTGGAACCAATGTAGAAAGCATTTTAAGACGGAGAAGCTTCTATCTGTGGCACCCTGCAAGAGAACCACCTCTTTCAACCTTCACAAACATATGCAGTTTTAATATCTGGAAAAATTTTGGAATTAACTTGCTTAGAGATCTTTATATAGACAACGTCTTTGCATCCTATGAACAATTACATTCCAAATTTAACATTCCAGCTACACATTTCTTTCACTATCTTCAAATCAGGAACTTTGTTAAACAGAACCTTCCAGATTTTCCTCATCTTGCACCCTCATCCATGCTGGAAAAAATATTGCTCAATCTCAAGGACTTAGACTCCATCTCTACAATATATAAAATCATTTTACAATCCCTCCTTTCAAAGATCCAAGAGGACACTGGGAAAAAGATCTCTCAATTAATATATCAGAAAAGGAGTGGAAAGTAGCAATGCAGAGAATTCACTCGAGCTCCATATGCAAAGCATACAATTATACAACTCAAAATTATATATCGAGCACATCTGTCTCGACTAAAACTCTCAAAATGTTTCCAGGGCATGATCCAACCTGCGAACGTTGCAACCAAGTCCCAGCCTCACTGGGTCACATGTTCTGGGCCTGCACCAAATTAACATTATTCTGGACAAAATTTTTAATTACCTTCAGACAGCCTTGGACTCACAATCCCTCCTAACCCATTAAAAGCTGTGTTTGGGGTTCTTCCAGATGAGTTTAAAGCGGAGAAAGACAAACAAATTGTGATTGCATTCACTACACTCTTGGCACGCAGACTTATTCTGATAAACTGGAAGAACCCAAACTCTCCTCTTTTAAGTCAGTGGGAAACCGATGTGTTATATTATTTGAAATTGGAAAAATCAAATACTCAGTTAGAGGATCTGTACAGACTTTTTCAAAACATGGCAGGATCTAATCAGTAATATTTTAAAATAAGTTCATAAAGCACAGAGAATTTATTAATTTAGGTATGTTTACAAGCCTTAAATTTAACGCCGTTTGGCTTGCTCTCTCTCTCAGGGTGGGGATCGATCTGTTCTTAACTAATTTCTCTTTGTAAAAACTTGATTGCTTTGTATGGATTGTAATAAAGTTAATAAAAAATAAATAAAAAAAGAAATAAAAAATAAGTGGAGGTAAGATGGCAATTTTAAAGGCTGGTGGAGGAAATTATGTCAATTATGCTGCAACCTTGAAGTGCTCAATGCTGTACACCACCACTGACTGAGTGAAGGGGTATGGGCGGTATGCACCCAGAAGTTGCAAACAGAGGTTAAACGTCATGACGGCTTTCTGGCGCCTATTTCATCACTCCGACGCAAGGGCATCCCAGCTTGTTCAAGGCTCCATATATTGCAGAGCACATTGCACGTTGCTTCATCCTAGTGAGAGTTATTACAGAATATTTGGGGTCTCTTTTGAGTGAATCTCCCTGTTTTAGGTATTAGAAGTAATGTAGATATAACTAATCAATTATTTCATCATGTTATTTATACGTAAATTCTGCCCTCCTTTCATTTTGTAGAAAATGGTCTGTGAACCTGTAATACCAGCTGGGAGTACATAGATTTAACCAGTTTCCTCAATACCCAGCAGAGCAAGGTTGCTTAAGCAGTTTTGGCCCATTGTGTTGCACCTGTGTGACTTGACTCATTTTAAGCAGGAGCATCTCCTCTCTAAACCTACTGATGTAGCTCTAATTGTTGCCACTAAAGACAATAGTTTGTATAGGGGAGGTATTGCACTATCCAACTTCATGTCTTTAAAAAACACCAAGAAATCACACAGCTTATCCCTGATTCCCTGCAAGTCACGATTTGAACATAGGACTTGGAGTTCAGACCTCAGTCTCCCTGAATGAAAGAAATGGTCATCACCTTTAGTACACTTTGGAGTGCCTCCTCAGGAAACACCCATCTCATTTAATCAAATTTCCCTGGTCTGATTAGTTCTAGGAAGCACATACTTTGAAAAACACTGGGAAATCTGCTCCATAAGATTGTCTGATTAAAACATGAAATTATACAAATTAGAAACTGAAAATGTTATATTAGCAACAAAATGTAGTCATCTTCTTAACTGGCCATGTACAGATTTCTAAAATGCTCCTGGGGATCCTGCAATTGTTACAGACATCAACACTTTCTCCTAGGCTCATTTTGAGGGTCTGACGTGAGACTTGCCACTTTTGTATAAATGTCTTTGAACGCCTCCTCTGTAGCACTGTCTGCCATTATGCACAGCTACCTAGCTGGCTGGCTAGTTTCCCCCAGCCATGACCTAGTTTGACATAAATGAACAAACTTTGCTAAACTGAAACAAGAAGCAAATTCTTGCTATATTTATGTTTTTATTTACAGTAGGATATGTACAAATGAAAATAGTGGGCTATATCACTAGCAAATAACAGACTACGAGCAGCAGCTTGTCTCACAACTTCACCTACCAGAAATCTGCATGGGACTGAACCTGAAATGCTCCAATGTCAAACTGCTGTAAATCAAAAAGAGATCCAGCCACTTTGACAGCTTCTCCAATCATCATGCAGCAGCCCAGTGTTTTGGCCAGTCCACTGCCCCAATTACTCCCAGAGATGCCATGCATCCCTGGAAATGACGTTCTGAAGCATTCGTCCAATAAACGTCTAGCTCTGCTGCACTGACAACAAAGCATATTCTGAAGTGCCAGTGAATCTGCAATTGGGTTTTAATGGCTCATGCTGCCACAGGAATGTATGAGAAAAAAATCATGTTAGACGACTTGCAAGAAATTATTGCTGAATCTGAATGAACTAACCATGAAGTTGAACATGTTCTTGCATGCTCTGTGTATTAATGTAACTAAAACAGTACATATCTGATACAGTACATTTTTTTGTTACATTTTAGAGGAGGCAGAGCTTCCTTTGTAGTCTTAGAGCACTTGCCTCAGGTGTGTAAGTTATATGCAAATACTACACCATTGTATACAAGGATCTGGAGTACCCACTAATTTTAAACCAGCAGATACCAAGGGATGACTGCATATATACTGTATATATAGTATATATGTACGAGGTGTGATCAAAAAGTATGGTGAATGTTGATGCGGAGCACCATCCAAGAGCAATGCCAAACAATTCAATGCATTTGCTGACATGTCCACCCTAGAGCCAAGTTTGTGACAAATTTCAACTTGTTTGATAGTGTCAGTCGTTTGTGAGCCACTGTTCAGTTCAAGTGTGTTTTTCAAGTTTGTTGTTAATAATGGATATCGATCAACACATTAATATGAAATTTTGTTTCAAACTGCTAAAAGCTCAGGAAACCCATCAAATGTTAAAATCTGTTTATGGTGACACTGCACCGACAATTAAGGCTGTTTACAAGTGGTTTGATCGATTTCATAATGGATCTGACTCGGTTGAAGATGAGAAAAGATCAGGACATCCTGCAACATTAATAACTGAGGAAAATGTTGAAACGGTTTCATTCTTCATCATGACAACACTCCCTGTCACACATTCCTTCTATTATGACAATTTCTGTCAAATAACAACATTACGCTGTGCCTGCATCCACTTTATTTCCTGGATCTGGCACCGTGCGACTTCTGGCTGTTCCGTAAATTGAAAATGACCACGAAAGGCATACGATTTAATTCCATTGAGGACATCCAGGCAGTCACGACGGGCCAACTAAAGACGCTGTTTAAAGAAAACTTCCAGAACTGCTTTGCAAAGCGGCAGGAGCATTGGGATAAGTGCATTCGAAGTGGAGAAGAGTATTTTGAGGGTGAAAAGTTGTTGTATATTTTATACTTCAACAAATGTTTTTTTTAAAACATTCACTGTATTTTTTGATCACACCTCGTATATATATTATATAACAAAATCTTTTATAGAAGACTATTGTCAAGAGATTTTTTCAAGTCCGGCCTTCCTCTCAACCATTTTCAACCACACCCACGGTCCTCTCACCTCTCATTCGTGTGAATGCTTTTGTCAGACACAGTTCCTGTGCTCTCAGCTCTTATAAATTTTTACATTTTCCTCACTTTATGTTCCTAAAAAAAGCAAACTTATTATGTCCAAATCTTATTGAAAAATTTCATCCCGAAGAGTTATCAACAGAAGAAATCAGCACACAGGCAATCCTAGCACTGAGAAACGATGAAGTCAAACAACACGAAAATTATCGATCGGTTACATGGCAAATTGGTTAAATATTCTATCAATAGACTATGCTGAAACAGTTGGTGCTGATGTTGCGGAAGATGAAAACATCAACTTAGAATATCTATAACTGTTAACACCGTCCGGTCTTCCAATGGCCAAATTACTGTTGAAAGAAGGATATATTGTAATATTATTGCGTAATTTATGTATGAGTGATGAGCTATGCAATAGGACAAGATTAGTTGTATTCAAAATTGGTCGAACAATTCTGACATGTAAAATTTTAACAGGCGACAAGCAAGGTAAGGTAGCACACCTTCTGTGGATAACATTAGACACCAAAGGAGATCTTGATATGCCAATCATATTAAAACGTTTACAGTTTCCTGTTAGAATAGCATTTGTTATGACAGTTAACAAATCACAGGGACAAACATTTGAAAAAGTCAGTTTATTTATTAGAGAGAAAGAAACGATATTTACTCACGGGCAGTTATACGTTGCATTTTCACAATGTAAGTCCAAACACGGAATCAAAACTCAATGCGATATTGACGAAAAGTTAATTAAAAAAAATGTTTTTACTGAAGTTTTACAGTAAAAGTGTAAGTTTAAAAAGTGTTTGCGTGTTAATTTCAAAGCCAAACAGAACAAAATGTATAATGCAACAAATACCTCTAACGCAACATGAAACATAATTTTCTTTCAATTAATTATGTTTTACAATTTCGTACTATGGTTCATTACTAGCTGTAATGTAAAATAGTTAGTTTTATTATGCATATGTAAGAATTCCCATGAAAATAACAATCTGTTTAAATTGTTCATCCGCTTCCCCATATGCGAGCAGCAGAGCCGCAAAGTGGCTAGTGTGTAGCGCCTGCCCGAGGGTTGGCGAATGAAGCGAGCAGAGGGCAGAGCCCCCTAGTATATACAGTGTATATATATATATATATATATATATATATATATATATATATATATATATATATATATATATATATGTAGTATATTGTTTAGCAGGGAATATTGGTTCCATGATTGTGGTTGCTGATCACATAAAGCTTGAAGGTGAAGCTGTCAATTTTGTTAGTGTTTCTGTTCACAAACACACACATGATATATATGCTGTAGGAAGCATGTGGCAAATGATGCTTAATAATAGTAGGTTCAAGCTAATGTATGTAAGAAATATACATTAAGATGAAAAGGATGAAAACTTAGTTGATTGGACCAGAGAAACTAAGCAGTTACAATAACTGCAAAAATGACTTCCAATGCAGCAGCTTCTGCTAACCTAGCCCTGCATTCTACATTTTCATATAGGACAGAAGCCACGAGAAAGATTTCATCTGTTAAAAGTTGTGATTGGAAACAAAGTTGCAGAGCACCAGAAATTTCTGGACCTCTCATAATGATTAAAACCTTTAACGGACGCTTCGTCATAGTTGGTATTACTTGTTTGTGTCATGTCACTAGGAGGGCTCGTCTTGCTAGGCTTTTCACTTTCAGAACACAGCAGGTTGTACTCAGAGCCAGCTGCTGGAGATTCCTGACACTGGCTACTGAGCGCTCCTCTGCGATGAAAACCTACTGCCAAGACCTGCTTTCCAGCTGCTCTGAGAACTGAAGTTTCCCCAGCTGTTATCCTTCTTGTCTTCTGCTTAGAATCAAGTGTGAGACTGCAAGCATACAAAGGAGTCTTAACTGAAGTCTTTTAAGCCCCTCAGACCCCAGAGTAGCTACAGCATGTTTTAAGTAATATAGAAACTCATCAAAACTTAAAAAAAAAAGCATTGACTGAAACCCTTAGGAGACTGAGTATATTTTTTCTGCACTAAAGTTTGTTTTCTCTCTTTTACAGAAAGCTGGTCTTGTTTCTGACAAAACATGCTTTAGTTTTGCTTCAATAATTTAGTGATGCTAACTATGGTCTGCCAATGAAGAACCGAGATCAGTTTTACAGTGATGTTTACACAGTACAGTAAGATTCTCACTTCTGCCATATACTAGTTACAGCAACATGACAGGTCACATAATAAATAAATCAATCCAGCAGAAGGCAATGAATACAACATCAGAATTTGTTTAAAAAAACTCATGCAGTTTTAAATATGATTATGGAGTTAGTGAACTGCTACTAAGTGACCTTTTGACATATAGATAAAATTAATCTTGTGCTAATGGTCTTGTTGGATGGGTCAGTTTTTTAATAATTCTGTGTTCCTTTCTAAAGGAAGCATATTATACGTTGTGGTCCCCGGCCGGGATGCCCAGGAGGACCAGAGGAGGACTTGTGTCTCCTCCAGACTGAGAGGGGGCATCCGTCCTGGCTATGCTGGGAGCCTCGGGTACAGGGCTTGGAAGCCCAGCCCTGTAGGGACCCGTGGCCACCTCCAGGCGGCGCCCCGATGCCGGTATATCCCGTGTGGTCCCCGGCCGGGACGCCCAGGAGGACCAGAGGAGGGCTTGTGCCTCCTCCAGACCGAGAGGGGGCGTCCGTCCTGGTTATACTGGAGGCCTCGGGTAGAGGGCTTGGAAGCCCAGCCCTGTAGGGACCCGTGGCCACCACCAGGCGGCGCCCCAGTGCCTGATTATCCCAGGAGCCCGGCACTTCCGCCACACCAGGAAGTGCCGGGGGGAAGATGACAGGGGACACCCGGACGGCTTCCGGGTGCGCAGCCGGCACTTCCGCCACACGGGGGTGTGTCCACGGGAGATTGCCAGGAAGCAGCTGGAGCCCATCTGGGTTCCTATAAAAGGGGCCGCCTCCCTCCAGTCATTGGCAAGAGTCGGGTGGAAGAGTGGCAACGTCTGGAGGAGGAAGGAGGCGGTCAGAAGAAAAGAGAGAGAAAAAGAGAAGAAGAAAAGAAAAGGCATTGGAGTGGCCTGGACTGAGGGGAGTTGGTGAGCAGAATTGTACAGAGAGAAATGGAGAATAAACCTGTGTTTGTGGGTGACATTAACGTGTCTGCCTGTCTGTGTCCAGGGCGAGGTTCACAACGTATATATAATATGCTATTCTATATATATTTTGCAAATACTGTACATAGTGTGACAGATAGGAGGCGCTGTTGTCCCCTTGAACCCTCAGACCACACGTCAGACACCAGATGAAAGTCAGAAGTAAATTTAATTTAATAAATTGTGCACAAAGCACCTCTACCTCCACAGTAATCCAATAATAACAACAATAATACACAATTAACACAATCTTCCACTCCCAGACACTTTGTCACCCTTCCTCCCAACTCAGCTCAGCTCGCTGGGGTTTCCCAGAGTCCTTGACCCTTGTTTCTGTCCTTCAGTCCACGTGATTTCCTAATACTTCCGGGTCAGGTGAAAACTCCTTCTTTTCTTCAGCCCGGAAGTATTTCATGTTTTCCGTTCCCGTGACTAGAAAGTACTTCTGGTCTATAATAAAAATCCTTGTGCCTTCCTGCAGCGTCCCCTGGCAGCCCCCATGGCATCCAGCAGGCCTGTGTTGTAAAACTCCAATGTCCATGATGCCCTGCTGGAACTCGGGGCATCTCCATGTTGCAAGAAGGACTCCATCTGGTGGCGTGGGGGTATTGGCCGGGATAAACTGCCAGGCCATATATCACAATATATATAATATATATTTATATATTGTACATATATATGTAGTAAAAATGATGGATAGTAAATGTGAAAGAGTTGTGACTCCAGTTGGAAGACCTGTTTTATCTGGCAAGGTGTAAAAGCCAAGAAATACCACAAAGGATAATGAATTTGAGGTTTTGATGCCTTCTGGTGTTTGCGAGTGGTAAAATGGCTACAGAAGTTCTATTATTTCTCTGCCACATCTTCTAGTCAAATGATTATGTTGCTCAAACCTTGTGGTTTTTAATTTTCATGACAGAAGGGGTGGAGATAAGGATGGGCCAGAACTGACAGACTTCTTCCTCGTTGTGCTGCCATATTCTACATAAGGAAACAAAGTGTGGGAACAAACGTTCCACTGCTTCACCAGTACCCAGACGTGTCAATAATTAGACTCACCAGGGCCTATATATCCAGTAATATACTAGCATTCCTAAGTCTGGAGCTACCCAGAAATTCTTATGTTTACATGCTTTTCATAGAAATTAATACTTTCCTTAACAAGATACTATTAAATTGATTTGAAAAGATAGCCATGACATTATTGCTATAAATAGCTCCTGCTGCACAAAATGATTGATTTATAATTCGTTATTTATGAATGTCTGCAAAGCCCCATTTCCAGCAAACATTAGTCTAGTGTCCAAATGGTAAACCCTCTTATCTCATCCTTAATCATTTTAAATGTTAATTTGTTATTAGAAGAACCTTTATAATTCAGTTAGAAAGGCCGAAACCCGTTACTCTGTTTAATAAAGCAAGTTAACAGTCTTTGCTTAAGTGGCACATTGCTGGTATTTCTAAAGTTCAATTCTGGTTTCAATGCCATATTGAATGAAAATAAATGTTCAAAACGTGAGGTTCCCTGGACTTAGCTGCACCTTCTGTTTTGAGTCAAGAATGAGTCTTGTCGTCAGTTTTCTTTTAGCTGTATGTTCCTTTGCCATAGTTTTCACTGCCCTTGTGACCTCTGATCACGTAACATTACATGTACAACATTACCTAATACATCTTGTACCCATTGTTACACTTCAGCTAAGGTTTCATCCCTGGCCATAGGGTATCTTCCTTCTATTTAAGTTGTCTAAATTGTATTGTTAATGAATCTATTTTTGATTAGTCTTTTTACGAAAATTACTTTCTTTCCTTCTGTATAACATTACTAATGCATTCATATGTTATGCCTTGTGTCCTCACAGACTGCATTCAGCCTTTATCTTGGGCTGGGTGCCTACAGGCCTCTGGTTTAGCATTAAATGTTCTCAGTGGTTTGCAACTTTGATGTAAATTGTTAGATACTGGACTGGCTTTGGTTATTGCTTGAAGGCCTTGCCTTTTTTGTATCTTTCAGATTCCATGAGGCATAAGCTTTATTTTAAAGATTTCTCTTGCTGCTTTTGGGACTTTTGACTCCTAAGAGAAAAATGTCAAGTCACAGGCTTATAAGTGATCCATTTAAGTGGAAGGTGACTTTTTTCACTGGTATGGTGAATAAAAGCTATGCACTTAAGGAACAAAAAAATTCTATGAAAAAGTCAAGTGCTTTCAGATTTCCAAAATCTGTCAGATGAGAAGCAGACAAAACAATCAGAAGCCCTTGGCAGCACAAAGACAGTCCAACTTAGACACTTTGCACTGAAGTTGAAGAAATTACCCGATTTGTCATTGTTACAGCCTCCTAAAGGGCTAGGGGTATACAAGAAGACCACAGCCAAATGAAAAGCACACAAACAAAAGAAAACTAAACTATCAAAAAAAAAAAATCACAGTTACACATAAAAACAGAATCAAGGTGGGTTGACAACACTAACTTCCTGTCTAGCTAAGCATGAAGCCACACAGCTAGACACACTCCACAATTACCACACCGATTGCTAGCTTAAACAATTTCTTTTAAAAAGCACGCAAAAAAAATAAATAAATAAAACACAAAGACAAACCATTGAACCCTAACACTCCCTCACTTGCTCTGTCAAACCCAAATCCTTCTCCTCCCACTGTCTACCCTAACTCCCCACAAGCTTTTTATAACCCAAGTGATTTAATCACAGTGGGCAACTCAATAGGTCGGTAATTAGGGCAGGGCTCAGTTAAGTCTACTGCTCTAAATTAAACAAACTGGGTTTATAAAGCAGTTAAGTCAGAGTCAAGTCAGTCTTGTGTGTGTTTCTTTAATTTGAGAAGTATTTAAATTTTGAAAACTGCAAACTAATACAGTGGCGCAGTGGTAGCGCTGCTGCCTCACAGTTAGGAGACCTGGGTTCGCTTCCCGGAGCCTCCCTACATGGAGTGTGCAAGTTCTCCCCGTGTCTGCATGGGTTTCCTCCCACAGTACAAAGACATGCAGGTTAGGTGGATTGGTGATTCTAAATTGGTCTTAGTGTGTGCTTGGTTTGTGTGTGCCCTGCGGTGGGTTGGCACCCTGCCCTGGGATTGGCTCCAGCAGACCCCTGTGTTCGGATTCAGCGGGTTGGAAAATGGATGGATGGAAACTAATTCAGTTGCAGGACCAAACTACTTGTTAAACTCCTTTATCTGACAGTGGTGTGGATACAATTAAAATATTGTAGTGTGACTATTAAGCAGAATACCCAGAGTTAGTGTTAAAATTAGACAATTGGTAAAGTGAAATAAAACCTAGGAAAGTGCAGTGTACATTTGTACACTGCCATGTGAAAATTATACACTAGATCAGACTATGTGTTTAACTTTGTAGTGTTTATTTATTAACCGTGAAGTGTTAATAATTCACACTAAAAGATACAGAAATACACACTGAAATGGTTTACACTAGAGCACTTATAGTGTTAAAAATAAACACGCTGGGAAGTCTGACATTAACACTTTTAATAGTGTTAAATTAACACTGTGCTGGTGGGACTCATATATACAACCTGGCAGTGTTTAAATAAACACCTTAGTGTTAAATGTACATGTAAATGTTGCTGTGTAGGCCAGGGGTGTCCAGCTCCAGTCCTGGTGGGCCGCAGTGGCTGCAGGTTTTCATTCTGACCCTTTTCCTAATCAGTGACCAGTTTTCATTTCTAATTAACTCCTTTTCCCTTCATTTTAAGATCTCTGTTTTTAAGGATTCGGTCCTCTGAATTGATTCCTTTCTTCATTAAATGACAGCCAAACAGAAATGAGATGTCAAGCAGGCCAACAGATGACCAGCTAAACTGGGATTTGAAACTCCACCCAATCTCTTAAAGAGAAGCTGATCCTTGCTGTTAATTAGAACCGTTATTTAATTCCGTGGCTTGTTGGTGCTCTCATTCTGTCACACCAGATATTTCCAAAACTGTTGATTTTGTGTTTTTTTCTAAGAACAATGCCAAAATGTTTTGGTGACCTGAGAGATCAACCTTACTGAGACATTCACTTTTCTTTATTTTCAGATATTGTGTGATGAGCACAGGTGAGCTGGTCACGTGGTGGATTGTTTTGAGTCTTATTATTGTTTGGCTGCTAATTAAGGAATAAGAGATAAGTAAGCAGCTTGTGTCAAGGTAATTAAAACTAAGGCAAAAGAAGTTAATTGGCAGCAAAAACTGGTCAATAATTAAGAAGATGGTTAGAATGAAAACCTGCAGCCACTGTGGCCCTCCAGGACTGGAGTTTGACATTCGTGGAGTAGGCCATGACACCAACCAAGTTTTTTTTTGTTTTTAAGCTTTGACAAAAAGAGTTATACCATACCTATCTATCCATTAGATATGAGAGATTTTCTTTTTCTGTATGCTTAATAAATTATAATATTGAACAATCAAAGACTAATGCATTAACTTCAAATTAGAATTAACATGCTATTCAAAAAGGTAACAGGATTATGATCTGTAAAAACCATTACAGTGAATATAGATGAACCAACATAAACTCAAATTTTGCAAGGCCAACAACAAAGCCAGGGTCTCTTTCTCTACAGTTGAATACTGTAGTTGGTTTGAATTTTTTGGAGAAATGGCATATGGGATGTTCCACTCCATTCTCATCTTCCTGTAGAGGAAAAGCCCCAGCTTCACAAGCACTTGCATCTTCATCCAGCTTAAACTTCTTCTTTCGGCTGCTCCCGTTAGGGGTTGCCACAGCGGATCATCTTCTTCCATATCGTGCTGTCTTCTGCAGCTTGCTCTGTCACACCCACCACCTGCATGTCTTCTCTCACCACATCCATAAACCTACTCTTAGGTCTTCCTCTTTTCATCTTGCCTGGCAGCTCTATCCTTAACATCCTTTTCCCAATATACTCAGCATCTCTCCTCTGCACATCTCCAAACCAACGCAATCTCGCCTCTGACTTTCTCTCCCAACCTGAGCCGACACACTAATGTACTCATTTCTAATCCTGTCCATCCTCGTCACGCCCAATGCAAATCTTAGCATCTTCCACTCTGCCAGCTTCAGCTCTGTCTCCTGCTTTCTGGTCAGTGCCAACGTCTCCAACCCATATAACATAGCTGGTCTCACTATCATCCTGTAGACCTTCTCTTTCACTCTTGCTGATAATCGCCTGTCACAAATTACTCCTGACACTCTTCTCCACCGATTCCACCCTGCCTGCACTCTCTTTTTCACCTCTCTTTCACAATCCCCATTGCTCTGTACTGTTGATCCCAAGTATTTAAAATCATCCACCTTCGCCTTGCATCCTCACCATTCCTCTGACCTCCCATTTACACACATGTATTCTGTCTTGTTCCCACTGACCTTTATTCCTCTCCTCTCCAGATCAAACCTCCAACTCTCCTCGACTTGCTCCCTACTATCACTACAGATCACAATATCATCAGCAAACATCATAGTCCATGGGTCTCCTGTCTAATCTCGTCTGTCAACCGGTCCATCACCATTTTAAATAAGAAAGGGCTCAGAGCTGATCCCTGATGTAACCACACCTCCACGTTGAATGCGTCTGTCACTCCAACCGCAGACCTTACCACTGTTACACTTTCCTCATCCATATCCTGTACAACTCTTACATACTTCTCTGCCACTTCTCTTGAGGCACCCTGTCACATGCTTTTTCCAGGTCCACAAAGACACAATACAACTCTTTCTGGCCTTCTCTAAACTTCTCCATCAACGCCCTCAGAGCAAATATTGTATCTGTGGTGCTCTTTCTTGGTATGAAACCATACTGCTGCTCACTAATCATCACCTCCTTTCTTAACCTAGCTTCCACTACTCTTTCCCATAACTTCATGCTATGGCTCATCAATTTTATCCCCCTGTAGTTACTCTATTCTGCAGAAAGAGCAGAACACACTTCTTGTGCTTTCCCAGTTAATTTGCATTGCAACAATAATGTTTAAATATCTTCCAGCCGGATTAATACAGTTGTAACAAAGTCAAACACTGTAAAATACCTAACTTCAGTTTCTCTAAAAGGAGGAACTAAAGAGATATGTTTGCTAATATTAAAGTCTTTAGAAGGATTAAGACAATAAGGGCCAGAATTTACAGCCTCAAATTTACAAAGTAGTACATGTATTCAATTCCATCATTATCTCCATAGCCACTTCCCCCCCCCCTACATTTTACAACTTTCAGTTCTTCTAAGCTCCTGTAATTTACATTCCTGCTGTTTTAACTCCAGATCAACATCCCTCAAACGAACTACAGAAGCTATATTTTTTAAAGGAATATCAGAACAATTATCTGCTACTTCATCTGGCTGTGTACTTCCTACATTAATATGAATTACAACACCAGCCTCTGAAAGCAATGCAGTTTCCGCCACAGCACAAGTATCAGGCAATGAAACATTACCGTCCATAGTAATTGCTTAAACAACCCCATCAAGCAAAACACCAAAAGTTACTAAATTACACTTGAGTTCAAACTTAATTTCACTCTTACTAGCATTACGAGTTGATGAAATAGCAAAAACGTCATCAATAAGTAAGACTAATAATTGTAGGAAGGTAGCTCTTATCAACTGCGGGAGGCAGCACTAGTAAACATATGCAAATCAAAACCCATGTTAAAACACTAAAAGCAGAACGACAACCTGCCACACTCTACAGAAATGGACCCTTCAAAGTTTAAGAAAACACTTTGAATTATCCTAAGTTCACAATCCGTATTTAGATTGGTTGGAGTGAAATTGGTTGGAGTTTGAAATCCCAGTTTAGCCAGTCATCTGTTGGCTCGTTTCACATCTCATTTCTGTTTAGCTTTAATTTAATGAAAAACAGAATAATTTCAGAGGACTGAATCCTTAAACACAGGGCTATTAAAATGAAGGGAAAAGAAGTTAATTATCAGTGAAAACTGGTCACTGATTAGGAAAAGAGTTAGAATGAAAACCTGCAGCCACTGCAGCCTACCAGGCCTTGAATTCGACACCCCAGGGGGGTATTTTTCATACGTGGATTACTCGTTTAGCTGGATGTAATTGTTGATGATTTGGCATGATCCTGGATCTGTCGGTTTTTCGAAACTTTTGCTGGATGTGTTGTCATAGCAGCACATCCAAATCCTCAAACCTGCTCAGAGCAGATTTATTCTATATAAACAAGGATTAGCTCACATACTTAATCAGTGTCCGTGCATGGAATTCATTCAGTCATGGCTTCGCCATTCATGAATGAGCAACCAATTGATATTGGTACACAAATTATAAGAAGAGAATTTCATATAGAGAGGGTTTTGCTTGATCGGCAAGATCCTTTATTGCTCCCGAAGGAAATTCTTTTCGAAAGATACTGCTTTAACCAAGGGGGAATATTGTACCTCAAAGATTTATTAGCACCTTATATTCGAAATCAAACTAGGCAAAGTTGGGCTCTCACAACCACACAGACAGTATGCATTGCTTTGAGGTTTTCTGTAAGCGGCACCTTTTTATACACTCACCTAAAGGATTATTAGGAACACCTGTTCAATTTCTCATTAATGCAATTATCGAAAACGAATCACATGGCGGTTGCTTCAATGCATTTAGGGGTGTGGTCCTAGTCAAGACAATCTCCTGAACTCCAAACTGAATGTCAGAATGAGAAAGAAAGGTGATTTAAGCAATTTTGAGCGTGGCATGGTTGTTGGTGCCAGACGGGCCGGTCTGAGTATTTCACAATCTGCTCAGTTACTGGGATTTTCACGCACAACCATTTCTAGGGTTTAAAAAGAATGGTGTGAAAAGGGAAAAACATCCAGTATGCGGCAGTCCTGTGGGCGAAAATGCCTTGTTGATGCTAGAGGTCAGAGGAGAATGGGCCAACTGATTCAAGCTGATAGAAGAGCAACTTTGACTGAAATAACCACTCGTTACAACCGAGGTATGCAGCAAAGCATTTGTGAAGCCACAACACGCACAACCTTGAGGCGGATGGGCTACAACAGCAGAAGACCCCACCGGGTACCACTCATCTCCACTACAAATAGGAAAAAGAGGCTACAATTTACACGAGTTCACCAAAATTGGACAGTTGAAGACTGGAAAAATGTTGTCTGGTCTGATGAGTCTCGATTTCTGTTGAGACATTCAAATGGTAGAGTCGGAATTTGGCGTAAACAGAATGAGAACATGGATCCATCATGCCTTGTTACCACTGTGCAGGCTGGGGGTGGTGGTATAATGGTGTGGGGGATGTTTTCTTGGCACACTTTAGGCCCCTTTGTGCCAATTGGGCATCGTTTAAATGCCACAGGCTACCTGAGCATTGTTTCTGACCATGTCCATCCCTTCATGACCACCATGTACCCATCCTCTGATGGCTACTTCCAGCAGGATAATGCACCATGTCACAAAGCTCGAATCATTTCAAATTGGTTTCTTGAACATGACAATGAGTTCACTGTACTAAAATGGCCCCCACAGTCACCAGATCTCAACCCAATAGAGTATCTTTGGGATGTGGTGGAACGGGAGCTTCGTGCCCTGGATGTGCATCCCACAAATCTCCATCAACTGCAAGATGCTATCCTATCAATATGGGCCAACATTTCTAAAGAATGCTTTCAGCACCTTGTTGAATCAATGCCACGTAGAATTAAGGCAGTTCTGAAGGCGAAAGGGGGTCAAACACTGTATTAGTATGGTGTTTCTAATAATCCTTTAGGTGAGTGTATGTAGGCGATGAGGAAAATCTATCTAAAAGTGCAGTTTGCCAAGCAATTCGTAAAGTCTGTTTGGCTCTGAAATATTTCTTTTGGGTTTTCATAGTGTTTCCTGGACACCTGCGTGTGCAGACAATAAAAGAAGTGTTTCATGCCGTTGCAGGTAGGTAATACACAGGCAAAAAACACCCACAGTTCCATAAAGAATCTCACAATCAGCCTAACATTCTCATTACCCAGGATTTCCAAATGTGATTGGGGCACATGGGACTGATCAGAGTGGAGTTTGATCAAACACTATTTGGAAAATGTACCTCTCCTCCTGATGAATAATCAGACACAGTGTCTTCATCAAATATTTGACCTTCGTCAGTATCTCGTTGGTCAGACACAGGTTCTAGGGATATGACATTCCCTGCAACTGACCCAACAAAAAAGAGGGCTATATGGAACATACCTATGGCACACATTGAGGACAAATATGTGCAATGACCATCCTTTACCTGAAATGAAGTGACCACTGCATCTTGCCACTGGTTCTGAGGAGGAGCTTCCCCCTGGAATGCCCACAGAAACAGGGCGATGGGCATTTTGCTGGAGAGCCAACTCTTCTGCAGGGGTTAGGTCTGGACTGTGTGGACCTCCACCTGTTTTTTGCTTGTCTGCCTTCTTATTAGCTTTAAAATTAATGTTTTTTAATATTATATATGATTCTTTATGTCAACAATTCTTTAAATAGTTATATACCAGTATTTACCAGTTTGAAGTATATTCTTTAACTTCACTTTAACCTGTTCCCCTGTTCTCCTTGTGCTCATGTTTGATCTGGAATTATGTCATACTCAATAATAATTAATCTGACACATAGGAAATGAAATGCTGCATTCAGTAAGTACAATGCACACTACTTAGCGTTTAATTTGTCAGCCATTGTTTTCCAGCCGTCTTTTCTGGTTTGGGCTGCTTTTGGGTGTTACCACTTGTGCATATTAAATCTTGAAATTCTTCATATCCTTCGAATAAAAGGTCCTGCTCTGCTTGTGTGAAAAAAAAAATGCGCCCGTTCTTTCAACATTTTTTTGCAGCCTATCAAAGACTTGTTGATCATGTTTTCTAGATTCGATATATATGGGCTTTTCAATCAGCGCAGGTGCACGCATTCATCTCGGATAATTAGATCCAGCTAGACTAATCTACTACACAGCTGCGTTTGAAAAACCGACTTATCCCGGATGAGTTTCACCAGCATTAACTCATCCAAAATGAGGCATCTAATCTCGGATGATTTAAGCGACGTACTGAAAATACCCCCCAGATCTAGATGGTACACTGTGAGAGAACAATTTGGAGGTTACAATAGTTAAGTATTTAATTAACAGTGCACATTGGAATATATAAGCATTTGCTTCAGAAATGTCACATAGAAACTGCTGAAATGTTGAAGCAAACAAGCAGAATGTTCCAGGGGAATGGTTCAAGAAACTAGCTGATGTTCTTTCATGCACTAGTAAGACTTGCTAGTTGGCATGTATACAGTTTTCATAATAGAATAAGAGCTGCTTATTGATAAATATTGAAGAAATAATGGAGAAAGACTTTTATTTTAGGCTAGTTGGGCTCTATGCTAAAGCATCTATTATCATTTAACCATATCGAGTATGGTAGGTAAGCATTAATTAAGCACTGGTATGCAAATTCAGTTGTTTTTACAATTCTGTAACAGAGTGCTATGATGAATACTTCTTCTTTGCCATTTTCCAAAGAGATAATTAAAGACTGTTGTAAGTCATTACCAACAAAAACACAAGTAATATGATAGTTATAATCTATTATTAACACTTACCTACTCTGTTTCTTCTCGGTACTCAAATGTGGCACTTGGTGCTATTGTCCTAATGCCAAGTTGCTTGTCTGCCTAAGGAAAAGTCATCTCTGATAGAGGAGCAGCGCAATTATCAGGTAGAAGGATCCTTTCATGAGATTGGCCAGCCCAGCACTGACTCAGCTGTGGAATGGCCAATAGTGGGGAGGAAGCTTGATGGCCAAGGTCTCCAGGACTTTGAACAAATTGATTTAATCTACTCTTGCATTTTGCTCTGTACTTCTACCATTACTTTGTACTATTGCATTGTATTGAGGATTACATGTGTTCTGTTCTGTGAGTTTTTTCTTGTCTTCTTAGAGAGTAAAGGCTGGGGGGCTGTCAAAAAACAGGGCCTGTTAAAACCCATTGTGGCACTCCTTGTGTGTTTAATTGTATTGTATTATATTGTATTTGTATTTTGTATTTTGAATTATGTTTTTCCTTCCATAAATATTTACAAGTGGTTTGATAAATCTCATTAAACTGGTAGTGTGGAGGACATGTTTGCTGGAGCAATGAGAACTGGAAAAACACCAGAAAAAATCCAAAGGATGAGGCAAACTGTAGAGCGGATTTCATCATTCAACATGACGTTATTTGGCAGCATTAAACACTTTAAACAGGACTGTTCATCAAATTCTTCATCAAGATTTTTCTTGTCACCCATTTAAAATACAAATAGTGCATCCTTCACAAAAATAATTTAGCTCTGTGACTCAACCTTTTGAACTATTAAATTATTAAATGAAACCAGGATATATTAAACAGTTTGCAAATGGATTTACAAGAAATTATTGTTAATTAGTGCAACGCCTTTAAAAAATGTTATCCTGTCAATTTATCTTTATGTAATAAAAAGTTGATCACAAAAAAATGTTATTTAAAACAAGGCTAATAAATGTTATAACTTTTTGTTTTGACTACTCTATACCTTATCTGAGACTTATTGTTTTATTAAAAATATGGTTGCTTTATATGTTTAGTAATATTAATATCAGAAACATACTTGAATGGAAGTATAAATATTTACTATTTCTATTGTATAGCCTTTGCTATTTGTGTATGTATGGATTTGTTGTCTTTATGATAATAATCCTTTTCTTGTGGTCCAGCATGGTATTAGCTTTCTTATTGTGGATTTCATATTAAAAAGTTTAAGAACCTTTGCTTAGACAATACTTTTAAGCAAAATTATTTCAGTCATGTTTTTTATTAAATTAATCATTATTATTCAAATGAAATCCTAAATTTAACTAATTTAAAATGATCATTAAATCACATATATATATCTAGGTAATATTCCGTTACAACGAACTCCTAGGGACCTAAAAAACATTTCGTTGTAACGAATATTTCGTTGTATATGAGATTCTGTATTTGTTACTGTAGTGCTTTCTTTATCTTGAGTCCAGACATTTGCAATCATTTCAATAGCTTCTTTCGTATTAATTTTAATCTCCTCCTGCCTACAAGTTATGCTGACAAGAATTTTTCTCAGCATTTCAGGGTTCAAATGATGCCCAAATCCAATGGCTGTGAAGCACTGCTGTGCAATTGGGTGGGAGGAATTCGACGTGAACATTATCTAAATGCAGAAGCATGTTGTGTGCAGCACAGTTATCAATCAGAAGCCGAATCATCCTTTTCTTCTTCTTCATATTGTGAGGTTTCTGAACACTTTTGGGACCCCCCCCCCACTTTCCACCCAATGGGAATGACACGCTGAAGTACGTCCCAAAGCGTGATTGCAGCGTCTGTGGAAGATTGCTTGTCCGTTGCTGGGGTAGGGCAATAGCAGACTCACAGCGGTGCAGTGAAGAGCCACAGAAGCAAATCATAAAAAATTGGGTCGTGCTATAAGTCCCTGTCTTGCACCCCAAAACACGAGGCTTAGTCTCAGTACTTTAGCAACACCAGCTTAATTCAGCTTGAAACAGGAACGGCACAGTTACTTATTGTAGCGTGATCTGCCACTCTGCTATACACAGACAGAGCAGTCAGGCAGGGTCGTGGCCAAATCAGTGACCAAGTAATCCTGTTATCTGCATTTACAATATCCGTACTCCTAACCTTGCATCACCCATTGAGATCTTTTCTGTTTACTTTGGTGGATAGACACAGTGAGCCTGTTATTGCCTCATACAGATGCGGAGATCTCACTCCGGGATGCTCTTTGGCGTGTTTTGTCTAGCTGATCCCAAGAGAGTTTACAAACCTCACATTTTCTTGAATGAGTGCCACATTAATAGGAATATTTCTTGAACGAGCATCACTGAACCACATAAAAACTGCTTTTTCGATGTCTTCAAATGCAGCAGTTCACATACGTTTGCAGCCTGAGATTTTTCTTCTTTTTTTGCTCTGTCTTTCAAGAAAGTTGACAGTGTTGATGGCTAAATTCCGAATTCACTGGCAATATCTTTTTACTTTTTGCTGCAATTGAGAGCTGAAAAAAAATAAAGTTAATTTTTCTAATATGACCTGTTATTGTTTTTCGTGTATATCGTTTCTATAGGAGGGTGACAATGAGTTAAATTCCAATGGATGTTTTTCAAATGTTGACGAGCAATAAGCAAAAGGTATAACTGAAAACCGCAGGAAACAAAAAAGGCAAAAAAAAAAACAGTACGAGGAAAGTTTGAAGAAAGAAAAAAATTTACAGTGTTTGTGTTTGGGGATCATTGTGCACAACTGAGCTGCGACCACAGAACTAACTGCTCTGTGGATAATTCATTCAGGCATTTCAAGGTCTTTTGTGCACTTCATTGTAATGAAAGTATCTGCTGAATGTACTTCATAGTAACAAGATTTCTATAGACTCATGTCATATGGGGAAACTGTCAGGACCATAAAAATACTTCGTTGTAATGAAAATTTCATTGTAAAGATATTCGCTTCGCTTGCCAACCCCTCAGCCTGCGCTACGCGCCAACCACTTTGCATCTCTGCTGCTCATGTATGTGGATTTCACTTTCAAAAAACGATCATTATTTTAATACTCGCGGATGCACCTCTTCATTGTGATGAAACACTACTTTTCCCTGATGGCAACACAAATTAGACGATCCACGACTTTCTTGATATTAAAAACCACGACTTTCTTGTAATTTTAGTTTATAATTTAAAAACAGAATAAGAATCTGAAAGTCGAACAACATCAAGTTCGATAAACTCTGAAAAGAATTATGCCTAACATATACTGTATATGTAGGTTTTAAAACAAGCCTGATTTAAAGCGTGACTAAAAAGTGACATAAAAAGTCACATAAAATCGTTGCACAAAATCATTGCACTTTTAGGCTTAGGATTTTATATATAGAGAGTAGATCTTTTATAAAATCTTTCTATTGACAATGTGATCACCCCAGATATTTTATGGAGAATATTTGGAATGCCCCAGTGTGCTCCAGGTTTTTGCATTTGAACTTGTCTTTTAACTTGACATGAACTAATAATAATAATAATAATAATAAAAATAATAATAATTCTTTATATATATGATGCTTTTCCCACTACTCAAAGCGCCTCCACATAGGGAGGACCCGGAATGCAAGCCCATGATCTTCTTAATGCAAGGCAGCAGCATTACCACTGCACCACTTGCTGGACTACATCATTTAATACAATACAATGATCAGTGTATTATTACATAACCTCAGCAATTTTTTTAATTATACAGAAAAGCAAGTCTATTACCTTTGTATTCCTTAAATTAATTCTTGCACTGTTTTTTTTCACTGAAGAGTTTTAATTTCTAAATCTGTCTTCATAAGCATTCATTGGCAAAAAATACATCAAGAAATGAAGGAAATATATAGCTGCCTATCTAGTACTTTTGGTGCATGACAACCGTTTTTCTATTTATGTTCATTTCAGTTTTTTTATGGTCATTATATTTCAGATTGTAATAAAACATGGATTTTATCAACCTTGTTTTTGCAGAAACATAAAAATGGCTAAAATACAGTACATGGTATATCAGAACAGTAGAACACTGTAGGGTATAACAGGCCATTCAGCCCAACAAAGGTCACCTGTCCTATCCACTTAATTCTTCTAAGATTTCTTAAGTCCTTCTGTCTATAACACTACTTGGTAGCTTATTCCATGTGTGCTACGGTCCTCTGTGTAAAGAAATGTACGCTTAAGAAGTTTTCAACTGTCTTCTAGATGAACTCATTTTAAAGTAAGACTGTAACAATAGATATCCATCCATTATCCAACCCGCTATATCCTAACTACAGGGTCATGGGGGTCTGCTGGAGCCAATCCCAGCCAACACAGGGCGCTAGGCAGGGCGCCAGCCCACCGCAGGGCACACACACACACCAAGCACACATAATTTGAAAAACATCAGTCATGTCACCTCTTCGTCTTCTTTTGCTTAAACTGAAAAGGCCCAGCTCTTTTAATCTTTCCTCATAACTCATCCCTTGTTGCCCTGGAATCAGTCTAGTCGCTCTTATCTGGACTTTTTCCAGCACTGCTATGTCATTTTTGTAGCCTGAAGACCAAAACTACACACAGTACTCTAGATGAGGCCTCACCAGTGCGTTATAAAACTTTAGCATAACCTCCTTAGACTTGTTCTTGACACATCGTGCTATATAACCTAACATTCTTTTAGTCTTCATAATGGCTTCTGAACACTGTCTGGAAGTTGATACTGTAAAGTACATACACTACGACTTCTAAATCCTTCTTATAAAGTGCACTTTCAATTTTCAGCTCATTGTGTATTCAAACATACAACATAATGACATAGGAGACACATATGGATAAACCCATGAGCAAAATAATGGCAATAAACAATACCAATAAATATCAATAGTTAAGTAAACAAATAAGATATTAATACAAAATATATATATAGACAGAACTAGTCTCAATCAGACAATGCAAAAAACTGAGCCACAGAACAATTAGTAATTAGCAGTATCGGTGCTTATACAGGGTGAGTCAAAATTATGTTAACATTTAAATGGCAGAAATAATTTGTTCACAAAACATACTTCATGTGTGCAAGATGATTTACAGGAATGTCTCAAACTACTGGCCATTATGTTCAACACACAAAAACCAACGAGCAACAGTACCATTGAAAGCCCTGACACGCATTATGTGGGGAATGCATAATACCACAGTCCGTATTCTGTCCTTCAGGTCATTGATATTGTGAACTTTCCTGCTATACACACGCTCCTTCACTATACCTCATAACCAGTGTCAGAAAAACAAACAATAGATATATAAAGGTTTTGGGCAGCCACCCATGTATTATGCCCTGGCTGCAAAAGGTTACAATTTATTAGAGTTGTTTTCACTACTCGGTCCAAAACAGAACTGATCATTGCAAGAAAAGATGCCGGCTGTAAAGGTTGGTGAAGGAAGTGACGCCTTCAAGATCGGAAGTGACATTATCACAGGTGCTGGGACTGGAAGTGACGTCATCACAGGCGCCAGGACCGGAAGTGATGTCTTCAGTAGCGCCGAAACCCGGTGAGACTTCCCGAGAAAGGTCTGTAGGGAACTGAGAGAGACAGTCAGTGTACCCTGCCACGCCCTGGTCTGGTGTAGAATTACAACTACTCAAGCCCTTTAGCTGCCTCCTACTTGCACGTGTGTAATACCACAACTCACAGGATGTCATATCAGGGGAGTGTGGAGGCCATGGCAATGGTCCACTACGACCTATCCATTGACCTCAAAAGGTATGGTCGAGATAAAAATAATCTATTAGTGTTAACATAATTTTGACTTCCCTGTATAACAGCATATAGGTTTTCTTTTTTCTTTATTTTAAATCTACCTTTTGTATACACAGGTCATTTCAGATACTCTTTCCAGCCGAGCCTGTTAAATTGGGATATATGTGGTCTGTTAAATAATATGATTGCTCCTGCAAAATTATGTTGGAATTGCAGATGCAATGCCTCACACAATTCAAGCTAGTCGTTCGTTTGTACCTATGTATACTACAGAGTTCAGTGACACACGTGAACACAACCTGCAATGGTTTCTAATTTTGTTGGCCTTGTCTGCCAAAACTCGTCTAATGTCACCTGTCAGAAACGGGGTTATGCATGTGAGTCTGCTTGTTCTGTATTTTCTTTCCCTTTCCTCTTATAACCATTTTTAATCTGCCCTATTTTGAACCAGTCTGCTACACCTCTCCTTTAGTGAAGATGACATTAATATTCGAGATTTCTGAGAAATGCACTGCTGGTAAATTGACGTGCTCTGTGAGTGTGATGTCTGTGTTTTTATTTGCTTAGTTTTTGTTTTCTGCATCATTGAAGACTGATGCTTTGTTTTTGACTGCTTGACCGACCCCATAAATTAGCCGTGAAAACACAGAATATCAGAATCTTAAATATTTGGAATGTCCGAAGGAAGACGCTCATTTTTTAACCTGCAAAAAGTACAAATGTCAGTGCTGTGCTCCACTATAGTTCTGCAAACAAAAAAAAAAGAGTAAAAATAAAATAAGAACAGTTTGAAGGTATGCCTGGTAACATAAGAACCATTTTTAGCAGCTGGAAACATTTTAGAAATATTGAAGTACTGAAAATTTCCACATCTATTTTTATCAGATTTTTTTACAGCACTTCACTACAATGCCCAAAATGATAGAAAATGTTCAGAGTTTCATATTTTCTAGTGGCTTCTGAGAATAATGTCACACTTTAGAACTCCAGAATGGTAGCACACTGGTAAGTACTGCTGCCTTACAGATCCGGCGTCTTGGATTATAATCCCATGTGGAATTTCTGTGGTACTTTCCCCCATGTCTGCATGGGCCTTCCCTACCACATTCCCTAAGACCATCTTGTAAAGCACTTTGAGCTATATCATTTGTTTGAAAATATGCTATATAAATACAGTAAATGTTGTTGATGTTATCTTAGTTTGTCCACATCAGTTCCACTCGTGTCTGGAATCAAATGTGCCCAACTCCTTCTTCACATTATGAGTGGGACCCTACATGATGGCTTTGCCTTGCCCTTACAGGATGAACCTAAAAGGGTGACAATGGCCTCCTTTTATTTGGTAAATTTATTTAGAGCAACTGTAAAAAAAACAAAGAACAAATAAAGTTCTAGCTATCTATTATATTGTACATTTCATCTATCTATCTATCTATCTATCTATCTATCTATCTATCTATCTATCTATCTATCTATCTATCTATCTATCTATCTATCTATCTATCTATTGTCTCACATACACACTTGGGGAACAGCTTAAGGGCTTAAGTAATTGTAATATTCCACTGAGACACACGGTGGTGCCGGATAATAACGAGATCTCTTCTCCTCCCTCTGCAGAACGGGAGATTGACACCACTCATTTCATGACGTCACTTCCAGGGTCCGACCACCTGCACTTGCCTCTTCCTCCCAGAGTGGAAGAGGCTCCATCTTGGGCAGCCCATTTGAGTTCAGAACGACTCGTTTTTTGTTTACTACATGTTACGAGCATTAGAATATACAAGGTTTGCCTTCAGGGTGCAAAAAAAATCTTTAAATCTCATGTCTTTTTTTCAAAATCTATCTATCTATCTATCTATCTATCTATCTATCTATCTATCTATCTATCTATCTATCTATCTATCTATCTATCTATCTAATAAGGCCTTGTATACAAGTTAAATTGCTTAACCAGATTGTACTTGGTCTTTGCTTCAACACTCTTAACACAATGTCTCAAAGCTTTATACTCCGCTCCCCTAAACTGGAGCATACTTTTTAAACTGTGAGGGTTACAGAGAGGGCGGCACGGTGGCGCAGTGGTAGCGCTGCTGCCTCGCAGTTAGGAGACCCAGGTTCGCTTCCCGGGTCCTCCCTGCATGGAGTTTGCATGTTCTCCCCGTGTCTGCGTGGGTTTCCTCCAGGCGCTCCGGTTTCCTCCCACAATCCAAAGACATGCAGGTTAGGTGGATTGGCGATTCTAAATTGGCCCGTTTGTGTGTGTCCTGCGGTGGGTTGGCACCCTGCCCAGGATTGGTTCCTGCCTTGTGCCCTGTGTTGGCTGGGATTGGCTCCAGCGGACCCCTGTGTTCGGATTCAGCGGGTTAAAAAATGGATGGGTTACAGAGAGTTAATTATCCAACATTTAATATTTTCAGGATATTGATCCTTTATATTTTTAAGTCACTAAAATGGATTCTCAAAATGTACCTTTTGTGTCTCTTATTGTTGGTAAATTATCTCTTCTAATGTCCATGTCCCTTCTATTTAAAACATTGGCTTGTTCACGGCACTTACAGTTTTGCTCGTGCTCTGGTCTGACTGGTAGTCTTCTTTTGTTACTGCTCTATACTTCCAAATATAAGGGTGTAAGTAAAAACCTTAAATTGTTGCTATGTCTGCTGATGTGGTGACAAAGCTTTAGGGCCTTCTTCCTTATTGTCCCAGAAAAACAGAAGTTTTGCAGGTTTACAGAAATCATAGCACCCATGAGCTTGAGGCATTGCATAGTTTCAGTTGGACAGTTACACTAAAAGCCTAAGAACACGGTGTTCATTTTGATGTTATGGTAATCATTTTGTCATTTAAATGCTAGAATAAATGCACCTGTTAGTATGTGCAACAATTTTATACTATAAAATAATGTTTAAATGTGTTATCATTTGTTACCATGACAGCAACCTTTATGAATACATTATAAGGAACCACAGATTCATAACTTTGTGCCACCTTTTTCATGTTAAGGGATTTTCGTTGTGAGGCAGGCAATGTAAAAGATTAATATTTTCTCATCAATGTTTGGGGATTAATAATACTAAAGGGGCAAAAAAATCATAGCCGGGTTTGGGGAATGTGTTTGTGGAATAGAGCACATATAAGTGGGTTTAGGGAACATGCCTACAGGATCCTACAGTATTAGTGACACGTTGTAAGTTCCACATCAGAAGATCGCAGTAGTAGAGTAGTCACCTTATTATTGGATAATAGGTCAAAATGTCCCAGCACTCTTGATCACTTTTATCATCTTCTTGACTCCATGTTTAATTTTATATTGTCTCAGTACAAAATACCTCCAATTGTTTCCCATCTTCTTTTATAGCTTGTGCACTATGGATAGTGCAAAATTTCAATGCAGTCAAAGCGTTCCTGGTATTTCAGTGATGTTTGAAGCTTCAGACATCATCAGTCATGTGGCAATGGGAAGCTTCAAAACACTATGTCGACACACTGTGCGCCACAATAGTGATACAAGCAAAATGAAAGTACAGATTATACTAAATACTAAATCCAGAATTTAAATGCATTAATTTTGTATTTAGTTAGTAGTATACTCTATAATTGCATTTTATGTGAGAATTTGCTCACAGCACTATGTGCCTATACTCAGTGAAAACTGCTATACAAAAATAAGTTGTATTGTATTGTATATGAGCCTTGATGCCAAACGTCTCACACCTAGTTGTATTAAGCATCACTGAACACTTTTAAAAGGTGAAATAGGATCAAAATGCCTCTCTAAACTCACATCTATCCTTCCGCAATTTATTCCTTATTATTACTTAATCAAAATGGGCATTTAACAGCCTGAAAACTGGATGAAAATTTTGAAACTTTAGAAGTCTTCATAATATGGAAGTGAATTGTGCCATTCTGATGATGGAGGCACACACAAGAGAATGCATGGACTGACACTTCAGGACTTGCTTACATAGGTCAAGGTTTAACAATGTCTTTCTTGGCCATTGGACCTTACTCTTATTCTATGTTAATTAATGTTGACTTATTTTATTTTCTTATTGTGTCTTATTTTTCTGTTCTTTATTATGTAAAGCACTTTGAGCTACTGTTTGTATGAAAATGTGCTATATAAATGTTGTTGTTGTTGTTGTTTTAGTATTCTTGTTTGATGAGGCTAAGTTTTAACAATATTCTACTTGACAAAAGCTTTAACCCCAATCATTCAAATCGATTATTTGTATTTGTATTTACTCGGTGTTTTTCTTTAGATTAAGGATAACAAGGAGGAATGGCTTAGCATTCACATGATGGGCATGTCTGATAGATAAGAGAAATAAACTAGGCAATAGCCTAGAGTGGCATCTTCTTCTTTTTATCAGAGAACGAGCCATCCCCCATGGCTTCGCCCGCATAGAAGTGAAACAGGACAGTGAGGAGGGCCCTGCCCAGCTCCCTTCTTCTGACGTCACGGTTCCCCCTCCCCTCGGCCTGCTGCGTCTCTCTCGAATTAGTGAGAATATATCGCTCCTGCAAGCGAACTATGATTCTTAGCGCAATGAGAGAAGTTGCAAAATCAACCAGAATGTTCAAGCAAAAGTTAAGTAGTTCTCTTGTGAAAAGTGGACAGACAGACAGACAGCCCTGCTTTTTCTTTGAAGGACAGGTATGGGGCAGACTGACTGGCGGGATGACGCCCAACCTGTTGCTGCATCCAGACGATGCCATCTTTCACCTTTATCTTAGTGCAGCTGCGTTATTCTTATATGTAAATTGACGTTTCTTGCGGGGAGGGCTTCTGTTCTCTTTCTCCGATGTAGAACCCTCATCCACATCTGAGTTCACCTCTGTTATAGCACATCTTTATTTGAAAACAGCAGTGTCAGATTGGGGAGAGGGTGAAGGTGACTAAGGGAATAAAACTGAATAAAAAAAAAACAAAACAAACGCTAACCTTTACAAGTACCATACATTTACACCAGCGGTTACAGACTTAAATCAAATGTAAGTTTTTATTGTATAATAGTAACAATAAGAGCAGCTCTCTATTCAAAACGTTTATTTTAGGAAGCAGCCGGGATAGAACCCGCACCCTGTTGATTATGAGTCAGTAGTTTTTACCGCTGCACCACCCAAGCGTTTGTGTCAGTGTCATACACTAACCCCATTTCTTTTTCTTCGGTTATATTCTTGAATAAAAGCGTACTTGTTTTGTTATACTTGTACCTTTTTGTGAAAGTGCCTATTTGATATTTGGACTTCAGTCTTCACACATTATACACTTCATGTCAAAAGTTTGTCATTAGTACTAAAACATGAAAAACATTTGTCTTTTAGGCATGTGTTCAACATTTCTTGCATTTGCTGTCTTCCTTCACTTACATAGATCTTTGTAGACACAGAACACATGAAATGCGTGTGTTCCTAATAACAATATAGTATTTACCCCCTACAGCTCCAGGTACCTCACACCCAGAAAAAACAAGGCTTCAGCTGAAAGAGCTACTGTATTTGCCCTTTCTGCGGCAGAGGGAGAGATGGGATAGCAGGCTGCTTGCTGGTTTTGCTGATCAACACATTTACAACACAAAAGCTGCTGAATGGAGAGGTGCAAAAGGATTTAAGGTGGGCTGGGATTACGAGATTTTTTGTAGGCTTCAGGGATTTTAGTGTAAAGTGAAATGGCAGTATATGAACAAGGGTGTACTTTAGTAGCTGAAGCCCCAACTGCAACTGCTTAGTGTGCATGCAATGGTTGACAGTTCTTGAGTCTGGTAAGTACAAGCTTGAACACACAGTCTATGTATAATGCAGCCTTGGGATGTACCTTAGGAGGTGAAGTCCCAAGTGCCTAGTGGGCACACTATGGCTGAAAATCCTGTCCTAGTGAAAGTGCTCTGTATTGCCGTTTGTTTAGTATGTAGACTCACCTAGCAAAAAACGTTAAGGTTATGGTCAGCGTGAGAAGAAAAACATTGGTTACTATATTACACTGCTATGGAGGAACAAAATGTACTGTAATTTCAACTAAGTGCTTTATATATACATATTCTAAGTATTATATGTATGAATAAAGTAATTAAAACTAGAGGGCTTTGCCCCCTGCTCACTTCGCTTGCCAAACCCCCACCTGCGCTACGCACCAGCTACTTCACATCTCTGCCACTCGCGTATGTGGATTTCACTTTCACTAAACAAAAAATCTTTTTATTCTCGCAGATACGCCTCTTCATTGGGAAGAAACACTACTTTTCCCTGATGGCAACAATCCAAACAATACATTCAATCTCTTTTCGCTGTTCCATTATTTCACTGAGTAATAATTTCTGAATGTTTGCGCTAATGCGATCTTTATTATGATTTTTTTGAGCCTTTCAAATTTTAGTACTCTCATCTCTAGCCTGATCTGCATGTGTATCGTGCCAACGTTTCTGAACCTCTTTACAATGTTCTACTTTGTCATCTACTCTTTGTCTTTTATTTCCGGCCCTGGGTGTAGTTGAATCTCTTGGCAAAAAGTCTCATCTCGTGGGACTTGAAAGTAACTACCTGAAAAAGTCACATCTTATCCCAAGCTAAAAAGTCTCGTCTTGTCCCAAGATTTTTTATATAATAGAGAGACTGGTATATAATGTGTAATGGGCATTAGGCAATTATGATGAACCAATTTTGTTACTACTTGACCGTACACATAGTCAATGCTGTTTTTGAAAGGTTTTTCCAAGCATAGCTCCTGAAGTGCCATAACGCGGCTTGTTTTTGTTTTGATTTCATAATATGCATAATCAGGGCACAATTCCGGGATTTCAGAAAATCTTGCTTAATTAGTCCCATTTGTGAGCTGTGCTTATTAAAGAAAAGCAGCAAATATGTTTTTCCATTCAATGTGTATCTGACTCAACAGATGAAAGCAGAAACAGATAAGCTGATTATCTAATTCATCAGCTCAACTACGTTTAGTAAATTGAATGAATTGAAAACCAGTAGTCATGGTGTTCTCATCTAGTTTAGATCTTTTTTTAATAAATCAGCTTTATCAGCTTGGTTTTCTAATGTATACTACTGAGTAGACAATGGAAAGTTTTAAAATTACTTAATAGCCATAAAGTTAGTACCATGTGCATTTGTACTTTAAATTATACCCTGAAAGGTATATTCAAAATTATCACCTTTTCCTCCCTTTTGTCTTAGAGTAAGTAATATATTAAGACAAGTCAGGTGGCTCCTTTGGTTCATTGGGAGAAAATTCTGTTATCCAAAAGAAATTAAGACGATGCAGCCGTCTGTCACACCTCTGCTATAATATCTCATGAAAACATTACCATATGTGACAGGTTTTTTTTTTCTTCCTGGGGAAAAAAACACAAAGCTATGAATGCTTATGAGCATTTTCATGAGCATCTGTAGGGAGTGCATTTCCAAAGAAAGGCAATGCCAAGCAATAAAGAGGAGTTTCATCAAAAAATTATCTTTATTTGAGCAACTGCTGGCTCTCAGGTCAGTCACAAATCTGCTGTTTGTTGGCATTTTATATATAGTGTAAGATTCATCCAAATTGTTAGATTTAAGTAGGGAGCAAAAGTGTATACTTGCCCCAGTCATATTTTTTGTAAAACTGGGGGATTATGTCCTTTTATCAGGACAGGGAAAATTGCTTTTGTTCATAATCTGCTCAAATGGGAACAATACACCTGAATGAAATCTTCTTTCCCATTTTTATTACAAAGCTGCAGTTGTGAAAAGGACATTTTAACTGGGGTGACATTAGAATAATCTGTTCCATTTGGCTAACCTCAGTTGGCAAAATGTCGCTGTATCAACCTCATTTTACTGATGGGCAGGCAAAACCTTTACTTGGAAGCAGCACTTTACTGAAAATATACGTTGGCATCATTCTTGCTGCTTTGAGTTAAGACAACAAAATAGAAAAATACTCCCCAAGTGCTGTAGCCCTTGTTAAACTGACTTGAATATGAATATATTAACAGGAAAAGAGGAAGCCTGATCTATTTGCTTTTAATATGTTTGCACCTATTCAGTATATAATAAGTAGTTATTTGATGAGTTAGCACTCTGCTCATTACGCACACAAATGTTGCTGTTTCAGTTTTCGTGATTAATGCAGGCAAAATTAATATACTTCTAGCTAATAATTTATTGATGATAAAACTGCTTTTAATTTTATGGTGGTAGTTGTAAAGATTACAGTTACAGTTAATTGAGATAATGCTGACATTAGGTTTTATCACTTAAACCTATCTGTACGTGTTAATGTCATCCATTAAAATGTTTGTGCACAATGCAGTTCGGCACTGAACACACTGTAAAGATCTGACAATTGCAGGAGATGCATCAGCTTCACAAATAATAAACCCAAAGACATTTAGTGTATCCATCAGAGTCAAAACATCATGCAATTTGCTTCTACTCACTTTAAGAACCAATTTTTTAAGAAAAAAATGAACTATTAACATTATACAGGAATATAATATTTATTTCGTTTATTCAATAAACCTGCCCAACAGCTATAATATGTGCGTGAAAAAGTAATAACCTCCTAAGGTTCATTAACTGGTTGCTCCACCTTTAGCTGCAATTCCTACAATGAAACATTTCCTTCTTCTCTTGGTCAAACACTCAGAGTTGATGTGCCTTTATTGGGGCTCTTCAAAATGTCTGCTCAAATGCATTGCACATCATCTTGTCCCGTTCTCCTGAAGATTTCCTCACACATATGCAGTCTTGCTCCAGGACCCAAACGTGTTTCATCTAAAAGACAGAGGGCCTGTAGAAATTTCTTGGAGATTCATTTGTACCCAAATCAATCGATTATCTGCTGAAGTACTCTCTTGACTAAACTGGGATCTGGATATCTATTAGCTGGATGGACTGAACTAAGCAGAAATTTAAATTTCCACCCTGCCATATTCTATGAAAGTAACACTGACCCCTTTGGTGACGTTATTCCCCTGGAGTTCTCCATATGTCAAGTGTCACAGTTTCATTGTCTAAAATATGCAACATTTGAGAATCCTAAAGGCATAGTTTCTTTGTAGACACTATAGATGAAATTGGAGTGAAAACTATATTTAACAGAGGTCGGATAACCTGAGCACTTCTGTACATTATAAATTCTGGAAAAAATGAACATGAACTTTAAGTTTTTTAAAACAACACAATGATTACAATTAATTCCTGTTGTATAAAAGTGTGACACATTCACAAGTACTGTTTTTAATGCAGACACTTTATAATTTCTATATATTTGTATTCTGAATATTCTTTTGCTTAAACTGAAAAGGCTCAGCTTTTTAAATTTTTCCTCATTAAACTCCAGTAGCCCTGGAATCAACCTAGTTGTTCTTCACTGGATTTTTTCCAGTGTTGTTACCATATATACTCGCAGATAACTTATCCCGCGGATAAGTCGGGACTTGATTTTATCGTATAATTTCCAGTATTTTATAATGTCGGTCATATGCAGAAAACTCATGCTATTGATCGAAGAGATTATGATATGCTAAATACCATCTGAGAGAATAACCACGGAGCACACTGCCTGTTTAGCTATGTATTGTGCCTACGTCACCACACGGTAATACCCAAACTATTCCGAAGAAACTTTTGCACTGTTTTGTGTTATTTGTATCTCACACCCTCAGACACATTTATCATAAGAGCATCCCTTATCTAAGATGGAGTGTTTGATCCGAAGAAAATATGAAGCTGGTTTTAAATTAAAAGTCATTGGAGAGGTGAAAGAAATTGGTTACTGCCCTGCTGCAACAAAATTCAATGCGTCTGAGAAACTGATGTGAGATTGGAGGAGACAAGAAGATGTAAAAAATAAAAAAATTAAGTTGGATTTTTGAACAGGCGTATAAGTTGGGTTCTGATTTGTTGATCATTTTTTTGGGTTTCGACAGCCAATTTATACGTGAGTATATACGGTATGTCCTTTTTATAGTCTGCAGACCAAAACTGCACACAGTACTTCAGATGTGGCCTTACCACTGCATTATAAAGCTTTAGCATAACCTTCTTGGACTTGTACTCCACACATCGCGCTATATAACCTGACAATTTGTTAGCCTTCTTAATGGCTTCTGGACACTGTCTGGCAGTTGATAGTGTTGAGTCCACTACGACTACTAAATCCTTCTTATAAGGTGTACTTTCAATTTTCAGACCTTCCATTGTGTATTCATACCTCACATTTTTACTTCCTACATGTAATACTTCACATATACTTACATTAAATTTTATCTGCCACAAATCAACTTCTTAGTTTATCAGTGTTTATATTGATTTAATCTAATGTTATATAGTGGTTTTCTCAAACATATACATACTTAAGGGCTTAGATAGCCAGTCTTTAAAATATTTCCTTCTGGGGAATAAGATTTATGCAGTATTTAATAAAATAATTATTTGCTGCTTAGGGCGGAGATGGAGATAACAATGGAGATGGTGCTCTACTGTTTTCATTTGTTTATATATTTCAAATAAAAAACATACATTACAGCAGTCATCATTTTTCACCTAACTGTGCCTTTAGCATGAAGTTTACCCCGAGTAAAGGACAAGGGCAGAAAAATATGAAAGACATTTTTTTTTTAATTTAGTGACAGTATGTTTTAGTCTTTCTGACACGTGGAACCAAAAGAATTGACTCAACAAAATAAAGACGATTTAGGGAATTGTCCCATATAATGTCCAAAGGACTAGCAAAAAAATACACTGAATTCATTCAAAAACAAGAAGCATTTGACAAACGCAGCAGTAAGGTTGTGGTTTATATACAAAATGGTGACCAGAAGGAAGTAAGGCTGGAAGTGACGCCATAATGGAAGGACGGAAGTGACGTCATCAGGATGGGATGGGTAGTGACGTCATCAGGATGGGGCCGGAAGTGATGTCATCAGGCTGGGACCGGAACTAACGTCATCTTTGGGAGTCAGAAGCGGAAATGATGTCTTGGTCAGGATGCCATTTTGGGAATCCGTAACTGATGAAGGTAAGTGAGCTAACACATGACTTTTCTTCGTATGTGTGATGAAAGGAGGAGAGAAACATTAATGCTCGATATTAACCCTTCATCTCGCGATAATTCACTCACCTCAGGACTTGTTGGCTGCCACCTAAACACTCGTGTGTGACACACGGCTTAAAATAATGAAGCACTAGAGAATTTACTGATATTGTAGATGGGGCAAGGTGCATTTTGGAACAATCACACACAAGCCATTACATTATAAATATGGTCATGATGTGACCACTTTGAATATGTTAACACTTACACCCATGATGAAGGCAAAACGGCCAAATTTAGCAGAATGCCCAAAGCATTATGGGCCAGGGAAAGAAGACAAAATAAAGTATGCTTGTTTTTGTGTGTCTGTTTAAAATAATTGCTTGCCTTTTTAGCGTAATAAAATTTAGTGATTATAAGTAGTCTGTGTCAAATGAAGAAAAGTAAGTTCAGTTCATGTTTATTTTTATTTACTAAATTGTTTGCAGGCATCTTTAGTACCAGTGAGTAAATTGTCTGTTAAAGATAAATATGTAAAATGAACAAGTAAGGTTACTCATATAAGATACTTCAAACTTAAGAATATTTGACATAATAATAACATTTATAATTATTATGTTTGTATTTTCATTAACCTTGTAGATCAATATTTAATTGATTGTAATAGTTATTGTCATTGAGCCATACGATTCTCAAAATACATTTCTGGGGACAATCCATTAAAAAGTTCATAGTGCATAGTGTGAAAATCTGTCATTGCAAAGGCTACCATGATAGGGCCTCTTCCTAAAGCAATCACCTCCAGTTTCTCCAGTCTGTACACTTTAAACCACCTATGTTTCAGAATATGGGAGGTATTTTCTGCAAAAGCTAAAATGAAAATGAAAATTATAAAATGAATATGCAGTCTCTCATTTGCAATTTCATTTTCAAAGTCTGCATGCAAGAATGCTACCAAAATTAAAATTAAAATTAAACAACCCCATTTGCAATTTCATTTTCAGCCTGAACTGCAATGAAGCTGCAAAAATGAAAAGTAAAAAGCAAATAAGCACTGGCGCCACCTGCTGCTTATTGATTCCCATGCAGTTGTGCGTGACAAGGCCCCCTCTCAGCCCAGACCCATCGGGTTTGGCATTCTGAAACAAGAGGTTGTGAACACAGGAAAGGGCATCTTTGTCAGCTTGGAGGGGACCCTTGTGATAAACGACAGAACAACCAGTACGGTTGAAGGTCCAAGAACCACTCACAGGTTTGAATCCTTATGTTCAGCGATCCACTGGAGGGCGGTATAGTCCGTGACCAGGGTGAACTCACGGCCTAAGAGCTAGTACCTTAGTTGTATCACTGCCCATTTGATTGTCAGAGCCTTCCATTGAACTGCTGCATATCTATTCTCCTAGTCCAGCAGTTTCTGGCTCAGGAGCATGATGGGGTGTTTGGCACCATTGAGGCTCTGGCTCAACACGGCACCTAGACCTGTGTCCAGAGCATCGGTCTGGAGGATAAAAGGTAGAGAGAAATCAGGAGGTCCTAACACTTGTGCTGACATTAAGGCCTGCTTAAGGTCACGAAATGCAGGGTCCGCATTATTATTCCATACTACGTTATTAGGGACCCGCTTCTTTGTAAGATCGGTCAAGAACGCTGCCCTCTCTCTCAATATGCCATCAACTTTGGAGCACTGAAGTCTGACTGTACCACTACCTACCAGGTAGCACAAATATTTAGCCTCATTTTAACCAAAGAATCATTTCTTTGAGTTAATCTGAAGCCCGACTTCACAGAGTGTATGGAGGACAGCTTTGACGTGTTGTAGGTAAACCTTCCATGTGCTGGAATAGATGACAGTATCATCCAGGTAGGCAGCACTGTAGGCATTGTGAATCTGGAGCACTTTGTCCACCAGATGCTGGAATGTTGCAGGAGCTCAGTGCAATCCAAATGGAAGGACACAATGCTGACAGTGTTCACTAGGGGTGCTAAACGTGTTTTTTCTTTGGTGGATTCTAAAAAAAAAATAATTTTCCGGTACCCTTTTGTCAAGTCAAGTGTGGTCAGGTATTTTGCTTTACCATGACGCTCCAGGAGATCATACACACATGGCATCAGTTAGGCATTGAACTTGGAAACCTGAATAAACCAGTGGAAGTCATTGCAAAATCTTCAACTTCTTTCCGGCTTAGGGACCAATACAGGGAGTGGACCGCTCCGGGTCAAAGTGCCATTCACGCCATATCTTCGCCTGCTGGGCCATGCTTATGCCATACCTCTTCAGGACCTCAGTTTTGAGCTTGTCATGGTCAGCTACATTCTCCTCCGAGAGATCATAGAACACCTGCTGCGCCTCATCCCTCAGGAAGGGGGCCAAGATGTTAGCCCACTCCACCCGTGGCCAGCAATATCTGGTTGGTGTTCTCTCAAAAATAAGAAAATAGTTCTCAATGTCTCTAGTGCTCATAAGCCAATTTTAACTTAGTTATAAAGTGATCAAAACTCTCGTTTATATCCTGCGTCCTCTCATTAAACTTGTATCCCACATTACCCGTGGGCATGACAAAAGCCAGTGGCAGCCTGTTTATGAACTTAATTTAAAGTTTAGGTTTACACCTTGCTTTCTTTCCGAAGTAGCAGCACTCATGAATATGGTAGTATATGTCGCTCGCTCGCTTCTTATTGTTTTGCTACCTTCTCAATTATATAATGCATGTTTTCTTCAGCGCTTTTTGGAGCTCTTCCTGGTTTTCTACATACTGCGTAGACAGTCAGTTCACGTGATTACGTGGGAGGCGTGATGATGTCACATGAAACTCCGCCCCCCACGGCTTTCGAGCTCAACTCCATTACAGTATATGGAGAAAAATACCTTCCAGTTATGACCATTACGCGTAGAATTTCGAAATGAAACCTGCCCAACTTTTGTAAGTAAGCTGTAAGGAATGAGCCTGCCAAATTTCAGCCTTCTACCTACACGGGAACTTGGAGAATTAGTAATGAGTCAGTCAGTAAGTCAGTGAGGGCTTTGTCTTTTATTAGTATATATATATATATATATATATATATATATATATATATATATATATATATATATATATATATAGTCACACATGCGCGAATAGGAGACCACGGAAGGACCTTAAACCGCTTCGGAAGACGTTCGACGGCAGGGAGTGGCGGCGTACTAACCTTTCTCCTTTGATTTCTTCCAGGAAAATAGACGCTCCGCCATCATAAGCCTTCCCGCAGTACGCTTACTTCCGCCCTTCCTCCGCCATCTTTCCTGACATCATCAGTCCCATCCTCCCTCACGGTTCCTTCCCAGCATTCCTCCACTTCCGGCTCCTCCCTTATAAAATGGCCGCCAACGCCTAGAATGGCGTCGCGCATATGAACTGTTTGAGTTTATATATTTTTACCTGATTTTGAGTTTTATTGTGGATTTGTCTACAATATACGGGGCCAGAAACCCCAAACCTTTATGTTGCTTTCTCTTGAGTCTTTTACAATATATATATATATATATATATATATATATATATATATATATATATATATATATATATATAGTAATAAAGCACAAACAAGCATAAAGGTTTGGGGTGGTTTAAGCCCGTATACTGTAAAGGAAAGGTTTCAAAATAGTCAGTGTTTTCTACACAGTACAACAAACAACCAAAACAAAGGATGTTGGACAATTAGAGTGCATAGGAAATGACGGGGAGAGTCGTGATGAATGCTGGGAAAAGTGATGTCATCTTTGGGGGACCAGAGGTTAGGAAGGACCCCGGAAGTAGGTGGTGGCAGTAGACTTCCGGGTTTGTTTATGGTGGCGCCGTTTCGGTCTTTCTAGGGAAACAAGAAAAGAAAGATTAGTACTCCGCCACAGTCCCCCAGCACAGCTTATCGCGGCATCCGTCGGGTCCTTAAGCCGCTCCCCATGCGATCATATATATATGATATATATATATATATATATATATATATATATATACTGAGTATCAGAGGTGAATAGTATTTACTTGAGTAACTTTTTTAAAAAATTGTACTTCTAAGAGTAGTTTTACTGCACCATACTTTTTACTTTTACTTGAGTACATTTGTGAAGAAGAAACGCAACTGTTACTCTGCTACATTGGGCAACATTAGACTCGTTACTTTTTTTCTATTAGATAAAGTCTGACAGACAATTTTCAATCTGCTCTGTGTAGCGTATGCTGTCAAGTTGCGCACACGCCTTCCATTACGTCTCCAGCTCTGATGAGAGGTTTTGGATGTTCCCCAAATCAAGGAGCTACAGCTTTGAGGGCAGATGTTAAATTTTTCATTTGAAAGCATTAACTGAGCTAATCATATTGACCATGGTTTTCTCTTTTCCTTGCAGCTGTAAATTAAGTTCATTCAACATGTTGGTCAGATCAGAAAAAAAATGCCAAGTAAAGCGGCCATTCATCGTTATTAAGTTGCTTTTATTCTGCATGTTTAATGGCAAGGAGAAACTCTTTTTCCCTGGCCAGGGGTCTTGAAATCTCAGCAGGAATTTCTCCCTAGCCATCTGCCTCAACAACGGCATCTTTTATCATCTCTCCATCTTGGAAGGACTTCTCATGCTTAATGATCGAGTGAATCACCTGGAATGATGCTTCGGTGTGTCTGCCTTTGCTTTTCAATTCAGCCAAATGAAAAATGACGGCTGTCCGATTAACTTTTTTTTTTTTTTTTAATTCCCTTTCCTTTCTCAGATCGCTTTTCGGTAGGAAGTCAGTTTCATAGTTTTTATGAACAGTTCGAAAGTGCCTTTCCACATTTTCCTTCTTTGGAATAGCAATGATAGATTGACAGATCAGACAAACCCACTTCAATTGTGACATTGTGAGAGAAAAAAATCCTTTTCCAAATCCACATCCAGGTCATAAACAACACATTTTTTTTAAAATCCCTTCTTTAGTTGATATAAATTGGAAGGCCAACTAGATCACTTAGATAGCCAGAGTTTTGCAGTAGCTTGCACATTTGATCGCGCGTGCGAGATGACGAGATGACCAATGTGTTAGAAGAAAAAAGATCTCAGACTGGCCGCTTTGTATGTCAATCAAGTGGCAAATATATAGGGAGGATATATGGCTAACATTAAAAAAAATGTTTTTTGAATGCAACGTGATCTACCTGCACTCCTTTCCCGATTTACCGGTCGATTGCGATCGACGCACTGGGCACCCCTAGTCTAGAAAATACATTTTTAAATGTTTGCACATACCAATCGGGAGCTGGGCCAACATGAATTATGTAAACAGGATAGACAGACAAATATGTAGCGGACTAAAAAACCCAGCTAAGTTTCTCACCGCCTTTGAAAGTGATTTATTTGTTTTTGCGGTGGGTATCCCACATTCCACCCTTGGCTGGATTCACACACACTCCCTCATAGAGACAAAAAAGCAACCAGTAATAAAACAGAAATTGAAGAATGTTTTCAACAATAATAAACGAAATACAACTACACAAACTAAAATGACCCTAGCCCAGTTCTCTTTACAGCGATATGCAATAAACACAAATTTAACAATAACAAACTACATGGTGATACAAATAACAAAAACCACACACGGTGAAGTCCATGAAAAACGGCAACTGATGAAATGAAATGATGGAGATAGATAGTCCAATGATCAGCACACTGTATGTGAATGTAAAGGTCAGTCCTATCCGTATTTCCTGATGAGATGATGACGTGTAAATGGGATCAGGAGCACTCCTTTCTTTGCAGGTCGACAGAAAATCCTCATACAGTCCTCATCCAGCAGGAAGCCACCAGACCGGCCATACACCCAAAACAGGAGACAATCCAGGACAAAACAAGAATCCACAGATTGCAAAACGGGAAGGCAAACAGACAGGCAACTCAAGACACAAAACACAAAAGACTTCTCTTTCCTCTGTACATAGATAGATAGATAGATAGATAGATAGATAGATAGATAGATAGATAGATAGATAGATAGATAGATAGACAGATAGATAGATCTCCCAAGGGGAAATTCAAATTTCTTACCTCGTCAGGTAAATAAGGAACCACACCGGCATGAGCATTTCTTCTCAGTGCTTTAAGCTTAATACTTGAATAGGCGAGTCTCGGGGTCTAAAAATCCATGTCAAGTAGTAAAAATTGAAAAAAGTGTCCAGGGAGCAATTCCACATAAAAGAAAGTGGTAGAAGTGATCAGTGAAATAGAGAAAAAAAAATAGATAAAAAGGTAAAAAGATAAAGTCATACATGGAGCTGCTGGAAAGGCTGCCACTCGGATGCAGCACCGGAAATGAATTGAATTGAACATCCGCCCTCCTTTTAAATCTTGCACCAGCCTCCTTGCCCCTAGCAGCCCCGGCACCCTTAGCAAATAACCAATCAGAGCCATTGCAGAGACTGCTGGGAGTTGAAGTTTTCACTCCCCAGTAATGCCGCTACAGATAGATAGATATAGGGAAATTCAAATTTCTTATCAGATAGATAGATAGATAGATAGATAGATATTGAAAAAATAGATAGATAGATAGATAGATAGATAGATAGATAGATAGTACTTTTTTGTCACAATAGGACATACAGCTTTTACATAGGCCCAGGAAATATAGAAATATTGTTGCAAACACAAAAGAGATACCAAAAGAGATACCAAAAAAAAAGTAAGCCGTCTGAAATCTGAATGAAAGAGGATGCCACAGTCAGCCTGAATTACTATAGGCAATAAGTCAATTTCTGTATGGCTCTTTTTTTACTTTTCCTATATTTTCAGGATAAAAGAAATATATATGGAAATTGTAACAGTGATGCCCCAGTGCTGCACATTCTTAGTCTTAATATGGCTCAGTGTGCCTAAATGTGGTTAGTGACATGCTCAAATCTCATTCTGTCTTGCACTTTGATTGGTTCCACTTTCTTGTGATTCTAACCAGAAAATGGGTGCATCGGAAATGGAAGTAGAATCATTTAATAGTTATATAAATAAATTAAAAAAAGACCATTTAACCTTTAAACAATCAATTCAGGCTACAGCTTTGACATTCATTTCTGCAGCTTGGGGTTTAATAACATAGGCATAACAATCTAAGACATAATTGAACAGGGCAAATCTGAATTCTAATATCATTAATCGCATGTATGCATACAAGAGCTATAAGACTGGAAATCGATCAGTACAAAACAAAATAGCCACGTTTAATTGGTTTGGTGTTGAAAAACATGGTGCGCAGATAGGTTCATTTAAAAAATCTTCAGCACTACAATTAGGCTGTTGACAAGATGGACAACAAATTTGTGTTCTTAGTTGTCGGTCACTCTGTTGAAAGAATTATTTCTATAAGAAAGCCAGGAGATCCAAAGCATGTTTTCTAAGATGAAAATACACATTTTTCCTTTAGCCAACTTTTTAAAAGTTAATTAAAAAAGTGACTCTAGGAGTCAACATCTCCAAACAGATTTCTGGGATGCCGGCACCTGTTTTCTTTTGCAGTGTCTTAAATGTCAGCCATGTATTCTGATGATATCTGCTTAATTCCTGCAAACCTGCATCCAGCAGTGTATTTTCAAATGAAAATTTCACATAACTGTTTGATAAGGTGGATCTGAGGAATTAAAGTCATTGAAAGCTTAAAAAATACGGCACTGATTTACCATATCTTAATGAAAGTCACAAAAGGCCTTGAATTTCACTTTTTACAAACATTTTTAAATATTAAAAAAATAATAATAATAAAAATCAGCTTTCTAGATTTTTAAATGACATCTAAATGTAATCCTAGTATATTCAAGTCACAACTATTTTTTTTTCTAATATACGCTTTACAAGCAATAGTTGCCTGTGTTCAATGGGTAGGCAGTGATTATAGGAGGGAAGATCAATTCATTTTTGTCAGATCTTGCATTGTTAGAAACCTACATTGATCTGATTATGGCAGTCACTGAAAGCAAAAAGCGGTCAGACCAGAATAAGCAAGCCCACTAGAGGATTTTCGGATGACCACAAACGTGCGCTGAGCTGCTGGGGTGCTGATTGAAATTCTCTACAAGTTGTTCCCATTTGGGGGCCTGTCTTTTCCTTCAGCCCCATACCCGTGATGGCTGGTCCCTGGCTGTGCCGTGTCAGCTTTACCAGTCCTCATGCTGTTTTATGCCACTGCTCCATTCACTAAACACAGTTTTTGACTGCTTGGGTGATCTAGTTGTTCTAAATAGCTGTCACTCACACAATGACAGACAGAGTACAACTGGGGAGGTTTCAGAGTTTACAGTATGTGTGATTTAGGGCTATGGGGAGGGGGATTGATGAGTTTAAAGTGATCAAACAGGAGAAGCAGGGTTATGTGCAATACAGAAACCTCAGGAAGGAAAGAGTTTAAACTTTAATCAAGACCACTCTTAAATCATGATCACATTAGACTGAAGTAGCTATCATCTATTGTGTAATGTTTCTCAAAGTGAGATGCTGAATTTGTCAGATAGTTTTTCAATTGCATTACTCACAAAAATATTTGGGTTTTTCAGGATTTATGTTTTAGATTAGGGGTGTCAAACTTTGATCCTTGAGGGCCGCAGTGGCTGCTGGTTTTCATTCTAACTATCTTCTTAATTAGGATCCGTTTTTGGCTGCTAATTAACTTCTTTTGCCTTAGTTTTAATTTACTTGACTCGAGCCGCCTAGTTGTTTCTTTTTCCTGAATTAGCAGCCAAACAATAATGAGACAAAAAATGAGCTGCCACATGACCAGCTCACCAGTGCCATCACACAATATGTCAAAATAAAGAAAGGTGGAGGTCTCAGTAAGGTTGATCTCCAAGGTCACCAAAATGGTGTTGACGGTGTTCTTAGAAAAAACAGAAAATCAACAGTTTTGGAAATGTCTGCCGTAGCAGAATGAGAGCAGCAACAAGCTGTGGAATTAAATAACCAGGTTTAATTAACAGCAAGAATCAGGTTCTCATTAAGAAACTGGTTGGAGTTTGAAGCCCCAATTTAGCTGGTCATCTGTCAGCACTTTTCATGTATCATTTCTGTTTGGCTACTATTTATCGTTGAAAAGAGTCAATTCAGAGGACTGAATCCTTAAAACCAGGGCTTCTTCTTCTTCTTCTTCTTTTGGCTGCTCCTGTTAGGGGGTCGCCACAGTGGATCATCTTCTTCCATATCTTTCTGTCCTCTGTATCTTGTTCTGTTACACCCACCACTTTCATGTCCTCTCTCACCACATCCATAAACCTTTGCTTAGGCCTTTCTCTTTTTCTCTTGCCTGGCAGCTCTATCCTTAGCATCCTTCTCCCAATATACCCAGCATCTCTCCTCTGCACATGTCCAAACCAAAACAATCTCGCCTCTCTAACTTTGTCTCCCAACCGTCCAGCCTGAGCCGACCATCTAATGTACTCATTTCTAATCCTATCTATCCTTGTCACATCAAATACAAATCTTAACATCTTTAACTCTGCCACCTCCAGCTCTGTCTCCTGCTTTCTGGTCAGTGCCAACGTCTCCAACCCATATAACATAGCTGGTCTCACTACTGTCCTGTAGACCTTCCCTTTCACTCTTGCTGATATCCGTCTGTCACAAATCACTCCTGACACTCTTCTCCACCCATTCCACCCTGCCTGCACTCTCTTTTCCACCTCTCTTCCACAATCCCCATTACTCTTTACTGTTGATCCCAAGTATTTAAAGTCATTCACCTTTGCCAACTCTACTCCCTGCATCCTCACCATTCCACTGACCTCTCTCTCATTTACACACATGTATTCTGTCTTGTTCCTCCTGACCTTCATTCCTCTTCTCTCTAGAGCATATCTGCACCTCTTTAGGGTCTCCTCAACCTGCTCCCTACTATCGCTACAGATCACAATGTCATAAGCAAACGTCATAGTCCACGGGGGCTCCTGTCTAATCTCGTCTGTCAACCTGTCCATCACCATTACAAATAAGAAAGGGTTCAGAGCCGATTCCTGATGTAATCCAACCTCCACCATCCATCACTCCTACCGCAGACCTCAAAAAAAAAAAAGGAAAATAATTAATTAGCAGCAAAAACTGGTCAATAATGAATGAAGATGATGGTTAGAATTAAAACCTGCAGCCACTGCAGCCCTCCAGGACTGGAGTTCGACATCCGTGCTTTAGATCGGGGTCCTCATTCACAGTCCAGAAGGACCGCATTGGCTGCAGGTTTTTGTTCTAACCTGGTTACTTAATTAAAAACCAATCCTTGTCAATTATTTAATTTCATGGCTTGTTAGTGCTTTAACTCTGCTATGTCAGGTCATTCTCATATCCTAGATTTTCTTCCCCTTTCTAAGGATATCATCCAAATGATCTGAAGGCTAAAATGGATGAGTAATTCTCAGTCCTTCACTTTTTTCTCTTCACCTTCTTTCCAAGTATTTCGTTAACCCCAATAGTGCATGATAAATACACACAGAGGTGTAAATGGTAACAAGCTAACTGGAGAAATGCTGGTATCTTTTGTCATTTGCATGTTATTGCTATTTAGGAGCAATTAAAAAACAAGAATACAATTGTTTAAGACTAAAATAAGCAATAAGGGTTCAAAATCTTAACGAGTGAGAAAACTAAAATGAAGCAGAAGTGTCACTTAAGCAATAAGTACTTCTTATTAAACAATTGGGTTTGAGCAAAAACCTGCAGCCACTGCGGCCCTCCAGGACCGTGACTGAGGACCCCTGCTTTAGAAGAATAAGGCACAGACAGCCTAAAAATGGATATTGTCATTTTAAAATGTTGTAGTTCTAATATTCACCTGAAGCAGAAATTAAATGTAATGAAGTATAATAAAATATTTGTGACCCTAATCAGGATAAGTTGATAAGAACAGGAATAAACAGATGCAATAAACTGATAGACCAGTACGGGATTGTGAGGAGCCGCAGAGAACCATGACAGGAACAGGAGCAAGATACAAACAAGGTCTGAATGGGTGCCAGTTCTTCAAAGTGCTGAGCTCCCTTACTTATTAATTTAACTTGAAGGGGTTGAATAGGAATTTAACTAAATGAAAAATAAATCAAAGACGCTTTATTTCTTTATCTTGTCTAAAACAAGAATTTTATTTGACTCCCGCGCAGATCCTTAGCTGCAAGGTTTGTGTGTGCGGCCTGTTTGTTCACATCTAGGCCTTTTTATAATGTTTTTCTGAACTTTAGAGAGTCATACCTAAGTCATTTTGTATTCTTAATTTAAAAGGATTCCCGAAATGATCAAAACAGTTACCAGAATAAACAGTTTCATAGAATAAACACTTCGGCATGTGTTCTTGTCAGTCAAGTATATACTTGTTAGTTTGTTGACACTCTAAAAAACAGACATAAGTCTTTCAATTCCCTCTGATACAGTGATTATTACAAGATTATTACATTATTAGATGAAAAATCCTTTATCCATCTACATTTTCTTTTCCTATTTGTTACAGCAAGAATTTGTTAAGACTAATAATTACAAGTAACGCAAGATTATGAGTAAATACAAAAAAAGACTTAAATGTATAATATACTTTTTTCATAGTAAATATGTAACCAAAAGACAGTATGACATTTTAAGCTTCAAACTACTTTATTCAGATTCTTCAGGCCCTAAAGTTTCTCAAACAGACCCTGCAATTTCTTTGAATGAGGAAGGAGAAAGTTTATGGGAAGAACATGCAGACGCCATACAAACAGTGACAGCAGCAATGAACCACCCCATAATTATTATTTTTTTCTCATTATACTGTGCTGTCCGTAATGTTTGGGACAAAAGACACATTTTACCTTGATTTACTCCCTCTGCTCCACAGTTTCAAATTACAAATCAAACAATTCAGATGTGATTAAAGTGCACATTGCTGACTTTAATTCAAGGGTATTTGCATAAAGTTTGGCTACAACATGTAGAAATTGTGACACTTTTTCTATGTGGTCCCCCCATTTCAAGGCACTGTAATGATTGGGACAACTGGCATGACAGGTGTTTGTGATTACTCAGGTGTGTTTTATTGCTTCATTAGTGCAGACATAGGATATCATTGCCATTGTTCAACATGAGGACAAAGAAGCCATTATGAGGCTGAAAAACAAGAATAAAATCATTAGAGGCATCAGTACAACCTTAGGATTACCTAAATCAACTGTCTGGAATAGCTTTAAGAAGAAAGAACACATTGGTGAGCTCAGTAATCACAAAGGCACTGCTAGGCCATGGAAGACCACCGCTGCTGATGACGTAAGAATCCTCACACTGCTAAACAAAAAGCCCCAAACACCTGTCTGACAGACCAGAAACAGTCTACTGGAGGCAGATGTGTGTGTGTGTCAGAGATGACTACCAGCAGCAGACTTCATGAACAGAAAGAAATGTGTACAGAGTCCACACTGCAAGATTCAAACCACTAGTTCACCACAAAAAGGATGGCCAGATTACAATTTGCCAAAAAGCTCTTAAAGGAGCCTGCAGAATTCTGGAAAACGACAGATGAGACAAAGATTAACGTGAACCAGAGTGATGGCAAAACAAAAGTGTGGAGATTCAAAGAAACTGCCTAAGATCCAAAGCATACAGTACCACCTCATCTGTCAAACACGGTGGTAGAGTGGATTATGGCTTGGGTATGTATGGCTGCCACAGGGACTGACAGCAGTTGCACAATTAATTCTGAGGTGTAGAGAAACATCTTATCTGCTCAAGTTCTAGTAAATGCCTCCAAATGCATTAGAAGTCATTTCACCCTACAACAAAATTTAAGGGTACAAGCCCCAAAACAAGCAGTAGATGAAGATGGCTGCATTAGAGGCTTGGCAGAGCATAACCAGAGAAGATACTCAGCAGCTGGCGATGTCTATGAATTGCAGACTTCAAGCAGTCTTTGCATGCAAAGGATATGCAACAAAATACTAAATATGACTGCTTTAATATACCTGCCGTTGCTTTGTCCAAAACATTATGGTGCCCTGAAATGCAAATACCCTTGAATTAAAGTCTTAAATGTGCACTTTAATCACGTCTGAATTGTTTTATTTGTAAAAAAATGTGGAGCAGGGGGGTAAATTAATGAAAAATGTGTCTTTGTCCCAAATATTATGGAGGGCACTGTAGTTATGAACTCACACAGCACAATAATGCAAGGTCTAATACTACAGTCTCCAATATACTAAGTTTAAGTCAGAGTCTGATTGATAACGGTATGAAGTTTGCAAGGTCTCCTGGACACTCCAATTTTCTTCTCACATCCCAAAGACATCCTTGCATTGTTAACTGTTAAGTCTAAATTGGCCCTCTGTGGGTATGTGGATGAGTATGTCCTTAGATGGACTGGTGCCGCACCTCGTGTTGATGTCTGCATTTTGCCTAATGCTGCTTAGAAAGATTTCAGTTCATTGTGATCTTGAGTTGAATTAAAGTATGGTGTCTAAGTGGCTAGGAAAGTTATCTCGCAATTGTAGCCTAACTGAATGGAAAGCACATACAGTATTTTTATTTCCAATGCTGTTATTTTATGCAAAGAGAAAGATGATGTCTAATTAAGCAGAGTCAATTAAATACAAAAATGGTAATGTGTTTAAAGAAATTGGCTTCCAAAACGAAAATTGCTATTACGTAGTATTAATACCATGGGACAAGCTGACATGGCAGAAGACATCTGGACATGTAGTAAAAGAACTACTGGATCAATTTTTAATTGTAATCCTGCACTATAAGCAATGGTGTAGTACCCACACCGGCATGGCGAGAGTGTCCAGAATCCAGACAGGTAGGCTAAAACCCTTTAGGCAGCAGCAGTAACAACTGGGCCACGATTCTACCCTTAGATTTTAGATTTAAAGAGTGCATTTGCAGGAATGCATATGTTTTTGTTTTGTTTCAGGATAAAACTAAATGCTTGTAACATTTCCTGCTTCTGAAAACAATAGTGACTGGTGCAATTCTGTGCTTGAGTTAGATTTGAGAAATGTTCACTTAATGCATTATTTTGTCATAGCATAACCTAGCTTTTCTAAATCATATAAACCTTTTGCTGTCTCATTTGCAATTTATTGTCTTTTTTGCAATAACATTTCATAACAGGCTGCTGACAGACTGCATCACAGAATACATTAACTTCTGTGTGGACATGGTTGTTCCCAAAAAAACTGTTCATTGCTTCCCCAACAATAAACCCTGGGTAACCAAAGACATCAAAGCCACACTCAAGAAGAAGAAGAGAGCTTTCAGAAACGGTGACAAAGAAGAGTTAAGACTGATACGGAGAGAACTGAAATTTAAGATTGCAGAGGGGAAAGACTACTATAGGAGGAAGCAGGAAAGCAAACTCCAAGTAAACAACTCCAGGGAGATGTGTAATGGAATGAGGGCCATTACTGGCTTGAAACAAAAGAGAGGTGTTGGGATAGATGGGAACGTTGAACGTGCAAACGACTTAAACTTGCACTTTAATAGGTTTGACCTCCCTTCATCCCCTCCCTCCACACCTGGCTCTTCTCACCTTCTCCTTTCTCCTCCTCCCTCTACTGACCCCACAACCTGCCTCCCTCTGTCCTTCTCAGCAGATGACATCAGAAGGGAACTGTGTAGACTCCATCCCAGCAAAGCTGTGGGTCCCGATGGCATCAGTCCCAGGGCCCTCAGGTGCTGTGCTGCCTAGCTGTGTGGAGTACTACATTTGATCTATAACATGAGTCTGAAACTGCAGAGTACCGTCGCTCTGGAAGACATCATGTTTGATTCCTGTCCCTAAAAAGACACATCCATCGACACCCAATGACTACAGGCCAGTGGCTCTGACTTTGCACGTCATGAAAACACTGGAGAGACTCATACTGAAGCATCTGCGTATGCTGGTGGAGCCCTGGCTGGACCCCCTACAGTTCGCTTACCGGCCCCGTATCGGCATAGAGGATGCCATCATCTACCTGCTGAATCAGGCTCATTCTCATCTGGATATTGCTGGGAACACGGTGAGGGTCATGTTTTTTGACTTCTCCAGTGCTTTAACACAATCAGACCATCACTGCTTGGGAATAAGCTCACAGAAATGCAGGTAGATGCCCCACTTGTAGCCTGGATTACAGACTATCTAAACAATCGACCACAGCATGTCCAACTGAAGAGCTGCCGCTCTGAAAGCATCAAGAGCAACACGGGGGCGCCGCAGGGAACTGTCCTATCACCTTTCCTCTTCACCATCTACATGTCTGACTTCAGGTACAGGTCTCAGTCATGTCACCTGCAGAAATTTTCTGATGACTCTGCCATTGTGGCCTGTATCAGGGATGGTCAGGAGGAGGAATATAGGGGTGTGGTGGAAAGCTTTGTTGGGTGGTGTGAGCAGAATCATTTACAGTTAAACATCACAAAGACAAAGGAACTGGTAGTGGACTTTAGGAAGTGGGCTCCTCCTCCCACCCCTGTCACTATCAGATGAACAGTGGTTGAAGTAGTTGAGGACTATAGGTACCTGGGAGTACACATTGACAGTAAACTTGACTGGACCAAGAACACAGACACTATGATCAAGAAAGGGAATAGCCGGCTCTATCTAATGAAGAGGCTTAGGTTGTTTAATGTATGCAGGAAAATGCTGACAATGTTTTATCACTCTGTGATGGAGAGTGTGGTGTTTTTTACAGCTGTGAGCTGGGGCAGTGCAGTGAAGACAGCTGATCAAAACAGGCTGAACAGGCTGATTAAAAAGGCTGGTTCTGTCCTAGGCGTCAAACTAGAGGATCTGATGGAGGTGTCCGAGAGGAGAATGCTGAAAAAGCTCCTCAGTATCATGGACAACCCCTCTCACCCCATGCACGCCTCCTTGAGGAACCATCAGAGCACACACAGCAAAAGACTCATTGCCCCCAAATGCAGAACTGAACGCCACAAGAGATCTTTTCTATCTGTGGCAATAAGGCTTTATAACTCCTCTTCGTTCTGTAGGTGATCTTTTCAGCCTTTGTGGCAGTATGTTAGTCCCATTATGTCATCACAAGTGGCTAGCTCATTTTACTGAGGCACAAGTACTAAGTCACTTTTCATAATCTACACTAATAATCTGTAGCTGTTGTATTTTTGTACATTTGCACAACTGTCATATTTTTGTATATTTGCACAATTACTATTTTTCTCTTTTTAAATCTTTATTGTACTATCTTTATTTCTCTTGTTGCACTGAACATGCCAATGACATAAGAATTTCCCTCGGGATGAATAAAGTTCTTATCTTATCTTATAATAATCATGAAGTAAGGTCAGAGGGAATTGCATTGCGTATTTGTGGACAGAGAAAGCACATGACATGGTGCCAAGAGAACAGTAATGGTACAGTTTGAGGAAGTTGGGAGTAGCAGAAAAGTATGTGAAGATAAAGTATGTGGTTGAAATGACAGCCTGGTTCAAGGTGAGAGTGAGATTAAATTAACAATTGACTCTAAACCCTTTCATGTTTGTAATGGTGATGGACAGGTTCACAGATGAGGTCAGACAGGAGTATTCATGGACTATGATGTTCATAGATGACATTGTGATCTGTAGTGAGAGTAGACAGCAGGTTGAGGTGAACCTGGACAGAAGGAGAATGAGAGTCGGTAGGAATAAGGTGGAATATATGTGTGTGAATGAGAGCTAAGGTGATGGAAGGGTGCGACTGCATGGAGCAGACATGGTGAAGGAAGACGAAGTTAAATACTTGGTCTCAACAGTCCAAAACAACGGAGAGTGCGACAGAGAAGTAAAAAAGGAAGTGCAGGCAGGGTGACTTGGGTGGAGAATAGTGGCAAGAGTGATTTGTTATAGAAGAGCAACTGAATAGAGAAAGGAAACGTCTATAAGATGGTATATCAGCTATGTTGTGTAGTTTGAAGACGATGGCACTGACAAAATGACAGGAAAAAGAACTGGAAGTGGTAGAGTTGACGATGCTATGATTTTTGCTCAGAGTAATGAAGATGGATAGAATTAGAAATGAGTATATTTGAAGAACAACACAGGAATGAGAGTTTGGTGACCAAGTGAAAGAGGCAAGATTGAGATGGTTTGGGCATGTGCAGAGGAAAGATGATGGGTACATCAGGAAAAGAATGTTGAGGATGGAACTCCCAGGCAAGAGGAACAGAGGAAGGCCAAAGAGGAGGTTTATGGATGTGGTGAAGGAGAACATTGAAGGCAGGCAGTGTGGCAGAAATTGATGCAAAAGACAGGGATAGATGGAGACAGATGATCCGCTGAGGCGACCCCTAAATGGGAGCAGCCAAAAGAAGAAGAAGAATCATGAAAAAATCTCAAGGGATGGGATGCCTGTCTCTATTACATTAATTTTCTATTTGCTATTATTTTACAAATGCATTTGAAGACATTCTGGACTCTGGCTTTCACAGCCTCCAATTTTATCACCAAAATAAGTAAAGATTTAATCACTGAGAGACTGTTCAGAGATTTTTTTACGTTACGTACCTTGCTATGTTTTAAGAGACTTTTAATCTCATGATTTCATAGAGAATGGAGATCACAAACTTTATGATCCAACAGGTTCAATGATGGACAGCAGGGGCCCAATACTGAACAGCGGGAAACAATATTAAAATGTCAACTAAAATATCTTGAATTGTGAGTTCCACACGTCAGTTATCAAGTCATATGCTCGGGACATGAAAAAGCATGCATTTTTTTCTGAAATTTTGTTAAATTAATACTTAGGGAAAATCACAGCAGTGAAAGAACGTAAAGAACATTTTAATGGGAACAAGCTTTTGAATTGAAGATTTGCCTCCGAAACATTCATTGGTCAAGAGTCCTGTCTTCAGTTTAAAAGCTTGATCTTATTAGAACTCGTTTCCTTTTCATGCAATACTCTGTTTTTGGGAAGTATTTACTTTATATATTTCAGAAAAAAATACATGCAATTTACAGGCGTTGCACATATGACTGGATAACTGACATGAGGATTACATGACACAAGACTTTTTTCATGGGCATTTAGATTTTTTTCATAGGCGTTTTCATATTGTTTGCTGTTGTTTAGCATTGTGCCCCCAACCTGCATTGAAGCCAATTGTATCATGAACTTTGTTGGTCATCACTAGAAACAACACAGGGCACGTAACAGATGAAAAAATCTACCCTTTTTTGTGGATTATTTTTATAAGGTAGAAGTCAAATCTTATCAAAGGAAACCTTTCTAAAAAACCTAAATGAATAAGTAAGCATCAAAGATTTTGCCTGACACTGTCATTTTCCTCATCATGGTTTCTTTGCTCCTTCTTGTGAAAATTTTCATTTAAATTTCAGTTCCTTAACGTTTGTCTCTTTCAGTCTGCAGTTCACCAAATAATAATCATCTCCAGGTTTGATTGCACATTAAAGCTTCACTAAATGTGTTCAATATAGATTCTTCAGTTTAAAATTTGAATTACTAGCATAGATCAAACTTGGTCATGTCACAATGAATAACCAAAAGCGTAGTAAAAGATCAAAAATTAAAAATTGCTGTCACACTCAATTACACTTCATGCAGAAACACTTTCCAGTTGATTTTAGCTGCTGCTAAAACCCCCAAGAGATTTTTAGTGGAGAAAGCATACAACACTGGCAGTTGCAGAGAAACCTGGCATGCCAGGAACTGAAGATAGGGCTGCAAGAGCGTGGTAAGCCCTGCACTTCAGCATGGTGTCCCGGAAGGGCAATAAGTTGAGTTACCACTGCAGGATGGACTAAGATGACTACTAGACAGAAACATGCAATGATTTCAGAACTCTATAGGGAAGCTTGTGGAAATGATATCTGATTCCCTTTTGGGAGGCAGCGTAATACTACAGAGAGTGAGAAGAAGGTCAGGGGTGTATTTGCTGAAAGCTTTGTAACACGGAGTACATCATTATCTTGTACTTGAGATCATTCATTAATTACCAAGTGTTTCACAAACCCTTCGTAACTAAAGTAGTACTTAATCTGTTCTTGTTCCTAAATTAAGAAGTAAACCAACCACTTGTTATTTTTTAATATCTCTCTTTATTTGGACATTTGTCTGAAACTCTGTTACAGAGAGACAGAAATTGCCTTAAGCTGATCACAAAAACACACTGACTCTCCTATTTGGACAATGTAGTAACAGCAGTAATCACAACAACAACAATAATAATAATATGTTGCAATATAAATATAAAATGATAATGTAGACTTTAGATTAGTGCAAAAGGAGCTCTTTATAGCTTTAACACCTGTAGATTATTTGAGTACATAATGAGTTAATTAATCAAACTCTTTATGTATACAGTCACATCCTTTAAACTCGAAAACTGAATCACCCGTAGTGCCAGCAATGACAATGGCATCTGTCCAGAGAAGTGCACAACTTAACTGAAGATACCATTTGAGGCAGCACCATCCAAGAAGCTGCAGGTTTAAATGCTTTTTTTGTGGGTGGAAAGGAATCTCTTTGAACATCTCAGTAATTAACAACTAATAGAGAAATACTAGCTTCTCAGGGGCAATATAATAACCCTCCTTGAACTGGTGTAGAATATATTGGAAAGTGGAACACACTAGAATTTTGTCTTTAGTCCCACTGTTTAACTGTGCCACCAGTGGATTCTTGCAGCCTGTTGGTGATGGGCATGGACTCAGCAAGACTGTTGTGTCCAAGTCTGTGAATGCAGTGACTAGATTACCATTGCACCATGCAAGCAATTGGCCTTGAGGTTTTGGGTTTAAAGCCTGCTACTGACTCTGAGTGGCCATGAACAAATCACTTTGTCCAGCCTATGCTCCAATTGGAAAAACAAAAGAATTGTAAGCAATTGTATCTCAGATGTGTTAAGTCGCCTTGGATAAATGTGTCAACTAAATAAGTAAGTGATAATAATAATAATAATAATGACACAATGTCTTTCATGACACTAAAATTAGTTTTCATGCCATTGCAGGCATACCTGGCATTGTAGGTACAGTGGGTGAAACTCTCATCCCTATTCACACTACCAACCTCTTGAATCTGCATCCTTACCTATTGAAGAGGATTCTTGGCACTAAAAGCCAAGTTGATATGCAAATGAACTTTATGGAATTTTTTCAGACTTTGGACCTCAAGCATAAATGGTGCGTATGCACAAAAATGTTGTGTATGCCTGTTTCCACACTCACTATGAGATGTATAAAAACTAAACTTGGCGTAAAGCCACACACATTTTCGTAGTAGCCTCACGCCTTGCGTATGCAATTTTCTGCTCAATTTTGCAAAATGGCAACACCAGCGAAAAAGCACTGCTACTGATTCTGTGTCATTTCCATTCCTTTTTTAGATTCACATCCATTATGCAGGCTGTATCAAATACACCAAAATTAACTGCATATTGTTTACAAATTTGAGACACTAGGTTGTAATCATTCTGTTACAATATAATGGTGCACGGAATGGCCAAATTATTCCAACTACCATAGTTACTTTAGGGTTGTTACTCTTAGTGAACCACTGAGAGTATTTTAACCCATTGTATCTGTTTGTGGTATCACAGCAGCATAGCAGCTGATCAGACATTTCTACAGCAGGTTGTGTCAGGAGCACAGAGAATTATCAGGATACAGCTTCCAGACCTGGAGGACATTTATAGCACAAGCTGCCTGAGGAAATGCCACCAGCATCTGCATGGAGTACTCTCACCTATGCCATAGTCTATTTCAACTTCTCCCATCCAGCAAACGCTTCTGAGTCTTTCCTGTATGGACTTCGAGGCTCAGAAACAGTTTTATCACAAGACTTATAAAAGCACTCAATCAGTCCATCAAGTGCTCCCGGCAGAACTGCATATACTTATAATTACAATTACCTCACTGAAATATTGCACAACATGAGCCACTTTATGAACCATTTGCACTTCTTCTTCTTCTTTTGGCTGCTTCCATTAGGGGTTGCCACAGTGGATGATTTTTTCCATATCTTCCTGTCCTCTCCATCTTACTCTGTCACACCCACTACTTGCATGTCCTCTCTCACCACATCTACAAACTTCCTCTTTTCCTTCTACCTGGCAGCTACATATACCCAGCATCTTTACTCTGCACATGTCCAAACCAGCGCAATCCTACCTCTCTGACTTTGTTTCCCAACCATCCAACCTGAGATAACCCTCTAATGTACTCATTTCTAATCCTGTCTGTCCTTGTCATCTGCCTCTGGCTCTTTTTCTTGGCCAGTGCCACTGTCTCCCATCCATATAACATGGTTGGTTTCATGGAAGGTCTTACAGACCTTCTCTTTCACTCATTTGACATCTGAAGTATGTAGGATTAATGTTCATCTTATTGACAGTATTTTAAACTCAAATAACAAAGAGCTTTCTGAAACATTCCCAAAACTCACCTGTTCTTTACCAATATTGTTTGTTATCCCTTTATATTGTTTGTTATTCACTAAAGTGAATCTTTTTAAGGAAATGCACCCCGAATATCCAATAGTGAGAGCCTTACATGGTCATCCGTAAAGAAAAGTGGCATCAATGTCACTCTTCTTAAAGGTGAGAACTGTCATGAGATTAGCCCATTTTTTTGTGTGAATGCTGTAGTTAATTGGGAGAATCAAGATAGTGACACCTCTTTTAGATAGGCAGCCACAGAAAGCAGGGTCTAGCATGCAGTTCTTTTAGCAAAAATAGAGTCACCCTGACCCCGGAAATGGCTCCAGATATTGGTCAGAATTGACCCTGTGAATTGCATTTAACACTGCCTCTCAAAGGAGAGATTGGAACTACAGTTGGGGAGACATTTGGGCAAAGTCTAATTAATGTAAGGGTCAATCCAGGATCAAGTAAGTGACACAGACTGTTGGAAAAGGGGTATTGTTGAGGCTGCTTTTGAGGTGCAGGAGTGCAAGATTCACAGCTACACATATATGCAACAACAACAACATTTATTTATATAGCACATTTTCATAAAATAGATGTAGCTCAAAGTGCTTTACAGGATGAAGTAAGAGAAAAAAGGAAAAATCTAAAAATAAAATTAGGCAATACTAATTGACATAGAATAAAAGTAAGGTCCGATGGCCTGGGAGGACAGAAAAAAAATAATTCCAGATGCCTGGAGAAAAAAAAAATAAAAAATCTGCAGGGGTTCCAAGGCCATGAGACCTCATGGTTTACAGGCTTCACGTGGAAGAATTAGACAATGATGGTCATATGGATTTCAACCCATCAATGTAGGGACTGCACGGCGCTTTGATCAGGTGGTGGTGGCGCCAATCGCCACAACACAGAAAACCAGAAAAAGAGCAGCAGAGAAAGTAAGGGTTAGTACGGATTTCGGAGCCACCAAGAATGATAATGATAATTAAATGCATATATAGAATATCAGGGTTAAACTAAAAAGAAGCTATGGGAAAGCCATGTTAAAATAATGAATTTTTAGCAGTTTTTTAAAGTGCTCCACCGTATTAGTCTGGCGAATTTCTATCGGTAAACTATTCACCACTTCTTTTAAGTTTAGATCTTGGAATTATAAGCAGGCACTCAATTGAAAATCTAAGGTTACAATTTGAAGTGTAAGGTGAGAGGGATTCTGAAATATAAGATGGAGTGAGATTATTTAAGGCTTTGTAAACTATAAACAGTAATTTAAAGTCAATTCTAAATGACACAAGTAACCAATGTAGTGACATCAAGACAGGAGGGATGTGCTCGGATTTTCTTTTCCTAGTTAAGATTCTAGCAGCTGCATTCTGCACTTGTTGCAATCGATTGTTGTCTTTTTTCGGTAGTCCTGAGAGGAGTGTGTTACAGTAATCTAGCCGACTGAAAACAAAAGCGTGAACTAATTTCTCAGCATCTTGCAGGGAAAAAAGTGAAGTCTTGACCTGCTCTTGCAGATACTGATCTTCTACACCATGACACCCACTATTCTGGGAAACTGTTCTAAAATTTTGTCCAGAATATGCCCTTGTTCGTGTTCTCTTTATCTGTGGATCCTGGGATCATCAGCCTGACTTAACTCAAAAGTGTTTAGCCTACAGTAGTCCAAGAAATTTGAGCTTAATACCCGTCTTAAAACAATCAGCAGCAATAAACTGTAATTAACACATTATGGTGGGTGTCATAATACCAAAGATGTAAGCAAACTTACTATTTTTTGTGATGGTCTTACAGTACACTGGTTCCCTCATGAGGGTGTTTTCTGGGCCTTGATAAACCTTTCTGAAGCAAATCTATAGCTTGTGTTAAAATCTTGGATATGACCACACGACAAATGATTCATTCCCCTGTCAAGCAAAGGTTACAGTTGACAAATGCATCATTGAAGCATTCTCGGAGTACAGAGGCAGCATAAGCATCCTAAGGTCACCATTATTTGACCCTGTCTAGTTATCACCATTTTAAGGTGAGCCTGGTATATGGAATTCTAGTGACGACTGTGAGATACCTCCTCTGTGCAATTTCATTTAACCATTTCAGTCCTGTTCTTTTCTGCATTAACTACTCATCGGATAAATGCACATATATTTCAAATAGCTTTAGATAGATAGATAGATAGATAGATAGATAGATAGATAGATACTTTATTAATCCCAAGGGGAAATTCACATAATCCAGCAGCAGTATACTGATACAAAGAAACAATATTAAATTAAATAGTAATAAAAATGAAAAAAATTAAAATAAAATTAATGTTAGCATTTACTCCCCCGGGGGGGTCATCCAGGGGACTTAGAAATTTTTCACTGTTTCAGACAGGGGGTCATCCAAAAAGCAGGGACTTAGAAATTTTTCAAAGGTTTAGGCAGGGGGGTCATCCAGGGGACTTAGAAATTTTTCGGAGGTTGAGACATGGAAATTCTGGCGGGCCATACAAGAATTTTTCTTTATGTGTGAAGATTTCTCTAACATTAATATTAACTTACCTTACTAATATCTGTCTCAGTTTTGCTAATGATTATTGAAAAGTTCAGATTCTTGCACTGTTTATGTAACAAAAACATCCATCAAACAATGGGATCATGGTGCCTAGGCAGTCTCAGTTAGTATCATGTCATTATGATACCCTCTGACATCATCACCATCTGATAAAAGACAGCAATATAGATTTAAACATTCAGTAAACTAAGAGCCTTGCAACCTCTCACTACCTGGAAAACATATTGACTACTTTTTTAGAAGACACAGTGTGACACCAGCCATGGTGGATGGTTTCTTACCTGGCCATGAAGACTTATTAAAGGAAGGACATGGATGGATGGGCATCCTGGCCGGGTTGGTTAGCGGTACCTTTCCTGGGCAGGAAGCTATAACAGAAAGACAGAGGAAGACTCCTTCCTGGGGGTTCACCGACAAATGCGCAATAGACATATGCGCCCGACAAAACTGCGACAGACAATTGAGCGCCGACAAACCCACTAAATGGTTTTTGTCAAATGCGCGCCGACAAAATCGCCACAACAAAATCGCGAGAGAGGCCAAGAGAGTGGGATGCATACGTGCGCATTATGTACACATTATGTGCTAGGTTATAACTGTTATAACTGCTGATGGCATGCCGCAAACAAATAACTCAGTCGAGGTTTGGCATAACGCGTCGTATACAAAGCGGAATTACCAGAAGTCAGGCAGCAAGTCTAAATACGCTCAACTATCAAGATGTCTTGCTGTAATTCTTCCTGCATATGCAGGGCGTGATCTTAAGGACTATCTGCGTGCCGTGCTGATGGCATGCCGCGTCTCATAATATTGACTTCTAAAATAAAAATAATTATATATGCTTTAAACTAGTAATTCATATTTAATGAAACTTTTGCGATTTTGTTGGCGCAATTTTGTCGCCGTGTTTTAATTGGCGCTATTTTGTCGGCGCACATATGTCTATCGCGCAAATGTCGGGTCACACTTCCTGGGACCATATATTTACCTATACACAATGTAGCAGGATCTCTTTGGCAGAACTCCCATTTGTACATCCACAGGGCATATCAGGAGCTGTAGTCCTGAGGCACAGTCCTATTTGGGTACTTGGGTGCTACCAGGGAGAGCTGTGGGGGAACACTCCCATTACTTTGGGAGGGTTTCCGACATGCAGTGGTCCAGGTCCAGCATAAAAAAGCCACATCTACATCAGGCGACAGTGTCAGGAGGAGGTGGACAAGGCCTGCTCGGAAGAAAGTGAAGTCGGAAAAGAAAGGCAAGAAATGGAACAGAACTGAACTGTGATTAATGAGTATTGTGATAGAAACCTGTAGAAGGTATTGTTTAAATCAAAAACCTTTTTCTTTGAATCTGTGACTGTGTGGTTTGGTTGTTTCTGGGTGTTTGGGATGTAGGTTTGCTTCATACAGGTCACACTATGAACTGCCTGAATTAAAACAGCAACACTTCAAGTTTAGGATAAAATGACTTTGAGATGAAAAAGCAGAAAACGCAATAATATGGAATGTATGAGGTGCAATATCTTCTCAATACAAATTATTACATTGTTTTTTTGATTTTTAAAGTTTGTCCTGTTTCACTACTAAGCAAGTAGAGACGTGGGGGACAGCTAGTGTATATACTGTATATATATATTGTCACACACATGCAATTGGGAGGCAGTCAAAAAGCCCAAAGGTGATTGAAACATCGCGAGAGAAAGGGTTATCATGTGGTACTTACCTGAACCTCTTCTCTCAACAGGAAAACAGAAGAAAAATAATCGTGGCCATTTCCGGGTCTCAAAATGGCCACCACAACATCACTTCCGGTGACTTCATTTGGCACCACTTCCGGTTAAGCCCATGGACATCACTTCCGGTTCCTCAATAATGACACTGTTTCCAGTTCCTGATTACGTCATTATTTCCTGCCAACCACTTCCTGTTATCATTAACCATTTTTTTATAAAAACGCCATTTTTTTCAGTACTTTTCATCACCTTACAACCTTTTGTCCACAAGACAATATACGGGGACGGTCCCCAAATCTTTATATTTTGTGGTGTTCTTTTTTATTACGGAATACTTTCCACAATATATATATATATATATATATATATATATATATATATATATATATATATATATATATATATATATAGTCACACACATGCTCATGGGAGTCAACTAAAGGGGCTCAAATGAGGTTAATTCCATGCCAGACCAGGGGGTGGCGGAGTGTACTAACCCTTTCTATCTTTCCTCTGCAGACCAGTTGTGGGTAATTCCACCAGGCCCCGTTGATGTCACTTCTGGTTCCAGCCCCTATGATGTCACTTCCAGGTCTGGCTCTGCTGACCTCACTTCCTCTGCCTAACCATAAAACCGCCATTTTGTTTCATCCAAGTCAGTTCTGTTTTGTGTACAACTTACATTTAATTGCCTACTTTGCAGCCTTATTTCAAGTATACGAGTGGCGGCCCCAAACCTTTGCTGTGGCATTTGTCTGTTTATTTGACAATATATACATACACCCACACACACACATTTACACACATTAGTCAACAAAATAATAATGATAATAGTGTGGAATTTGAAACAGTTTGAAGGTTTGTGCTAACTGCAGCTACTCTGGATTATTAATGCCGGTGGGTGAGTGCATATGTGAGTCAAGTCAAGTCAAGGTGGGGAGCATGCACTGGTACAGTGTGTTGCCACACCCAGTAAATGACAAAACAACTCGGGATCCTGCTTTGCAAACCCCCAGGCAGACACACGGTCCAGTCCCACCCTCTATGGGATAGAAATTTCCCTCTATCTGTCTCAGCTAGGTGTTACGTGAGCGACCCCTTGGCCTGGTCCAGCCACTCGGGTCCCCAACAAAGAGGATCTTACGAGCCGGATCTCCCTCAGGGAAACGCGCCACATGGCTGTAGTGTCATAACTGACGCTCCCTCACAATGCAGGTAATGTGCCTCATTCAGGAATCCATGAGCAACCGCTCATTCGACACAAAGTCAGACCAACGGTATAAAAGGATTTTCTGGACAGACACAGTACCAAAGGGCTCCAGTCTTCGTCTCAGGTCACTGGATAGTGTCCATGTCTCGCTACCATATAGCAAGACAGGAAGTACCAGGACTCTAAAGATTTGGACCTTCGTCCTTTTGTATAGATATCGGGAGCGCCGCACACCCCTTTCCAGTGACCTCATGACCCCCCCTGCTCTCCCAATCCATCTACTGACTTCATAGGAAGAGTCACCAGAGACATGAATGTCACTGTCAAGGTAAGTAAACCTCTCAACAAGGTCAACTCTCTCTCCGCAAACAGACACACTGCTGATGGCTGTGCCTAAGAGATCGTTAAAGGCCTGGATCTTGGTTTTTATCCTGGACACTTGCAAGCCCAGACACTCAGACTCCTCACTCAGTCTCTCGAGCGCCCCAATCAGAGCCTCCATTGACTCCGCGAAGGTCACAGCATCATCAGCAAAGTCAAGATCCGTGATCCTTTCTTTACCAACAGATGTCCCACACCCGCTGGACCCCATGACCTTGCCCAACACCCGGTCTATACAAGCATTGAACAGAGTAGGAGCAAGAACACACCCCTGACAACCCCCAGAATCAACTGGGAAAAAAGCAGAGGTCCTGCCTCCACTCTGCACAGCACTCACAGTACCAGTGTATAGGCCAGCCATGAGCCCAGAGGGGACTGGGCGGTCTCATGGTCTGGAATCCCTGCAGATTTTATTTTTTTCTCCAGCCTTCTGTAGTTTTTTTTGTTTTTTCTGTCCTCCCTGGCCACTGGACCTTACTCTTATTCTATGTTAATTAATGTTGACTATTTTTCTTATTGTGTCTTTATTTTTTTTTCTATTCTTTATTATGTAAAGAAAGCACTTTGAGCTACATTTTTTGTATGAAAATCTGCTATATAAATAAATGTTGTTGTTGTTGTTGATATCCAACAACCTCGAGGGGATCCCGCAAACCCTCAGGATGGCCCACAGGGCAGCTTGATCAACTGAGTTGAACGCTTTGCGAAAATCGACAAAGGCTGCAAAGAAACTCTGCCGATATTCATGTTTGCGCTCCATGAAAACCCTCAGTGCTAGGATGCGGTTGATGGTAGACTTCTTAGGCATAAAACCAGACTGTTCCGGTTGCTGGTAGGTGAGCAAGTGATCACGGATCCTATTGAGGACGACTCTAGCAAGGACCTTACCCGGCACCGAGAGCAGTGTTATCCCCCTGTAGTTGCTGTATTCGAGGTGATCACCCTTCCCTTTCCAGATAGGGACGGCAAGTCCTGTTTTCCAGTCATTTGGGATGATACCATTCTCCCAAACGGAAGCAAAGATTGCTAGCAACGCCAGGAGGACAGCCTTACCACCAGCTTGGAGAAGTTCACCCCGGATACCACAGATCCCTGCAGCCTTTCACCCCCTCAGCTTTTTCACCACCTGTGCTATCTCAGTGAGATTGGGTGGTTCACAGCTAATTGGGGGATCAGCCTCAAGAACCTTGGACAAAGAGATATCCAACATCCTAGCCGGAAGATCAGCTTTGAACAGTTGCTCAAAGTAGCCAGCCCAGCGGGTCAACACTGCAGTGTCATCCATAAGGACCATTCCAAAGCTGCCCTGACTGCGACTGTCCAAGGAACAGATTCAGATGTGCGTAATACTTCGATTCCTCTGTAAGCAGGACATGGATCACTAGACCACAGATGGTGTGTCACTTGCTCACAGATTCCTCTAACAAATGCCTCTTTATATGCCAACAGACAAGGCACCCAGGGAGTGCTGCAATCTGAGTCCCATAATACACTCGTTGAAAGGAGTGACATCGAACACCATCGGAAGTAGCCAATCTGCTACAGCAACAGCTACTCCTCGTGGATGACAGCCATCAGACCGACCATACCAATAAAAGGTGTATCCACCTACAGAAATCTGGCCAGTCCCCGGTCTGCGCACCTCAGAGAGTGCCACCACTGAAATGCGGAGTTTATGCAGCTCCTCCGACAGCAGAGAAAGATGATCATCTTGACGGAGAGACAAGCCGTTCCATGCATCCACCCGTATGGACCACCTCAAATTGGGATCCGAGTGCTGTCGTGCAGTGGGCGACGCCTCAGCACCACACCAGTTCCGATCCCCAACAGACCTGACTCTATTTGCTCTCCAACGGTTTCAACTCTTTCGGGGATGGGGCTCCCGAGGGCTTTCCCTAATCCCCTTCGTGATGTGAGCAGCCTTCCTATGGGCGGCTGCAGCACAGCTACTCCCACGGAGAGCTAAAAAGAGTCCTTTCTGTAGTCTCGGAGCTTTGTGAAGTTTTTTTACGGTGGCTAGCATGCCAATCCTGCCACCAACCCCCATGTTTTCCCTGCAAGTTGGAGGACCGCTTGCAGGGCCGGATGCAGTTTAATGTCATGATATGTGACTACTGTTTGTATATTGCTTACCTCAAGGTGACAAGCAGCTTCTCTTCAGGTTTAGCACTGACTCACATACTGGTGTAATATGGTGTTGTACCAGCAGCAGCAGGCAACAATCAAAACTCGAAACTGACATCCAACAGTATCTGAAGAGCTTATACGGAAATCATCACATTTCTTAGTAGGTTAAATAAAAGCTTCCTTTCTTCACATGCTGTGCAGTCAGAGGGTGAACCTAATAAATGTGGTGATGTTTTCTCTGCCTATATCACCGTATCAAGAGGATTTGTAACACAAAGAGATCAAGGTCTAATAAAGCCAACTGATCCATATTTTGTGAATCCAATGAAGGATGATCCTCAACCTCCACAGATTAAAAACACTCTGGACTGCCTGTTAACTGTCCCCCACAGGTAAACACGAGCTACAATCTGGGCTGTAGGTTGACATTTAACAGAGGCAAACAAACGCGAATGCAATCCAAAATGAAGTCAATTAAGCGCCACTATAAAACACAACTTAGACGCCTAGGATGCTCAGAGCGCATTCACTTAACCAAGATTTGAATGCCCATGTGGACTGGGACTAAGGGAGCAAATGGTCCTGGACTTTCTTATCTCTTTGATTGTTTGCTCTGCATAGCCCTGACTGTGAAAAACTCAGATATGAGGCACAAATGTTTTATTTAAAAAATGAGCAGTTGTCGCTTAGTTCGAAGGGTAAGGAGCTTTAGATGTATTCTCAACTGGAAAGTTCAGGTCACACATATGCACACACCCAAGAGCAAACCACGAACATTACTTAAGGTCAATACTGCACCTGGCACAAAGACAATTTTTTCTATGTAAGTAATTATTTTGAGCATATGATGGAAAATTACAAAAAAAAAATTGCTTACAAAGACAAAATACTCCCACCTGCCACATTGTTTGCCTGCATAAGGTAAAGTCATCTTTGATGGAGGATTATTGGGTAGATCATTGGGCAGAGGGGTCCTTTCATCGGATTGGCTGGCCCAGCGCTGTCTCAGCTGTGGGATGGCCAATAGGGGGAGGTAGCTTGATGGCCGAGGTCTCCAGGACTCCAAGTCATAATAATTAATATCATTTACTGTTGAATTCTGTTCTGTAACAGAATCTTGTAATATTTCTATTGCACTATTATATTGTATTGAGGATTACTTATGTCCTCTTCTGTGTATTGTATTGTATTGACCCGCTTTTTTTTGTCACCCACTGCACGCCCAACCTACCTGGAAAGGGCTCTCTCCTTGAACTGCCTTTCCCAAGGTTTCTTCCATTTTTTTCCTACAAGGGTTTTTTTTTTGGATGTTTTTCATTCTCTTCCTAGAGAGTCAAGACTTGGGGGCTATCAAGAGGCAGGGCCTGTTAAAACCCATTGTGGCAAATCTTGTGTGACTTTGGACTATACAAAAGTAAATTGTATTGTAAAGCTGAGGGTTGTTATTAATAATTTAAAAATAAACTAAATTATTGAGAGAGGCTTATTGCTTGTTTTGCACAACCTCTGGTTTGGCTGTGCCCTCTTGGCCCTTAATGCAGAAACACCAGCACCCACAATATTAATCCAGTGCAGACTGGGCTCATGGTGGCATCATCCTTTTCCACAGCTAACACCGTGACTAAATTTATCCTGCCAGGCAGATTCAGCTGATAGGTCAGCAGCTCACAGAATGTATAGTTTGTGTTGGCAGCACCCGCCTCCTGTAACTTTAACAGTGCTGATCAGATTTTTCAGTTTAGGTTGTTTTGCAAAATTGACATTTGACAGCAGGACTATTGTCAGTACATGAAAGACCAAGAAAAAAGACAGTAATGAATTTTATGTGTGACTTTGTAGTTTTTCCTTGAATAAAAAACACTTATACCAACATTGTCTTGTAAGTTTAAGTGTCTTTTTCTACCTGAAAATCTTAATAACAAATTGTGTGCTGGTTTGTGACAGAGAAACTACATACTGGCTTGATGACCAACACATAGGTCACATGACTTGAAATGATTGTGCATACCATGAAAAATAAAATATGTTTATAGTAAAATTGAAAATTGACTATTAGATTATAGTAGAGACCTGTCCAGAGTCTTTCAGAGATACACTTGTCTCGTTTAGGGAGGATAAGCCACCGGCTTCCCCGTATTTCGCACCATAAGCATTGCAGTATGCATGTTGTAAGATTAAACAGTTGCATACTTGGCTACTGCAGTGGGCTGGCGCCCTGCCTGGGGTTTGTTTCCTGCCTTGCACCCTGTGTTGGCTGGGATTGGCTCCAGTGGACCCCTGTGACCCTGTGGTTGGGATATAGCGGGTCGATAATGGATGGATGGATACTTGGCTAGTCATCCAAGTTAAACTAATTTTTGTCAGAAAGTATACAGGCAAACTAGACAAAAACTGACAAATCAATTACAGTATAAGAAACTGAACAATAAAAAAATGAACAACATCTTCTAAAGGATATGCAATTTTATAAGAGGCTAATACATTTAAAGTTAGTTTAGAAATTATTCATGATGTAAATACTATGTTTTGCATATTTAAGCCATTTTGGGACAGTCAAATCTTGGAGAAGCATCAACATGCTGGAGTCGAGACTGCAGTGACAGTAAATTAGAAAATTGCTTGATGGCTTGCGAAGAGAGACCCTAGGAGTAAGGGGGCTCTGTAGCTGCCACAGCTGGCAAATTACTCATAAATATTTAAGTGTTATGATTCAAAATAGTAAACATTATTACATAAACAGGGAAATCCACACCTTCTTTATGAGGCCTGTCACTGTTTATAACCACATAGTACATATCTGGGTCTGAAAGGCTATGTAGTTCTAATGCAGAAGGTTTTCTGTGGAGGTCTGGAACAGAATCTAAGGAGGCGACTCGTTCCAAAATGGATTAGTGGATTTATAGGTGATAAATGCTGAACTTCAATAAATGGTTTCGGCAAAATAAAATATTCCAGGCAGATGATCTTTAAAAATCAGACCTCAGACTTTGTAATTTAGTTTTCATTTATGCATAAGCTGTTTAGTGGTCTGCATCAAAACTGTATACATACCCGCCATCTGGTCAGCAGCATGCCAAAACACTGCTTAGAGACACACCGGACTAACAAAAGAATTGAACAGCTCATAATTACTGTGCTGTAAACTCCATGCTTGAATGGCTGCCATTACATGGTGTCCAACTCAGGTTTTCAATGTCTTGGAAAGATGACAGTGTCAAGCAAAGACTAATTTTTCTGGATGAACAAACTATAACTGCGTGTGACTCCAGGCGGCAAATTATCTGTTTCTTTCACACAGGTTTATTTAACCATTTTAATCTGTGACTACAGTTTGGACAGGAGACATACAAATTTCCCTTTTTCTGTTTTAGTGTGAATCATACCTTAATGCCAGATCCAATTTCAGACAGACAACTGAGTATTTTAAATGGCAGTGGCTAAATGTGTTTGATGAATTATGTTGAATTTTCATTAGAAAAAAGGATAATGATCACAGTCGTTTACTTTCCTCAGGTAATGCACACCTACAGTCCATATTAATGTTTTTATAAATAGAACAGAGCTATTTTTATCCAACCAAGCACTATACTTTAAAAGTATGAAGCAGTGTTTGATGCACTATATTTTAAAATGTGTTAATTTTTCATAATTTATGTATTAAAATCACCTTACAAAAGTAAGATACTGAGACAAGTATTTCAAATATAGCTTGAATTGTAAATATGTAGCCATTTCCATTTATACACATAATTTTGATTGTGTAAATGTTCTGCTTCCATTTCATACATATTGAATATTTAGACCCCAGTCTTTTCCTCCCAGATACTGTGCGTCCATCCCAACTCACTTCATAATTCTAGCCTCAAAGTGCTTCTGGCTGTCAGTCAGGTTTATCCTGTTTTAGATGGCTACTCTGGGCTAGCCCTAGAACAGTGGTCTCAAACTCCGGTCCTGGAGGGCCGCAGTGGCTGCAGGTTTTTATTCTAACCCTTTTCTTAATTAGTGACCCTTTTTTTGCTGCTAATTAACTTCTTTTGAAATAATTTTACATGACTTGTTCTTGAAGACTTAGACCCCTTCATTTTTCTTTTACCTTAATTAGGATACTGAGATAGAAAATGAGCCAAAACATGACCAGCAAACTGTGACCATCATACAATATCTGAACACCAGTAATGGCGCACTGCATGATAACGTGCAGTGAATACACTTGACTTGAGTGTTCCTAGTTTTCATCCTCTTTCTCTGTATGTTTAGCATTAATTTGCTCAGAGGTTGATGTGCTTGCTGCTTCCTGAGCAGCTCTTCTTTTCTCCACCCTGGCGGCTCACTTCTACTTTTCTTTCGTCGGCATCTTTTCGAGTTAAAACTAATTACGTCACTGTTTGTATTGCAATTACTTAGTAAGTTTTCTTTCATTTTTCACTTAAGCTGGCACTTGAGGCAGATTAAAGACTTAAGAATGATTTAAGTTATGAAGAGTTAGAGAAAGAGGGTATGAAGGTGTTAGGGATGAGAACAGCACCCGTGAACATTGCAATGTCTTTTCGGCCGCTACCGAGAGTTGATTCAGCAATAAAATAAAGTAAAAATAAAAAGAGGAATAACCTTGGAGGTCAATCATCACCCCGAAAGTGGACAGTAGAGGTCACGTAATACATGTGTACCAAATTTCAGGTCAATAGTTCAAACGGTTTGCGAGCTACAGGTGATTTAAAATTCTGGACAGAAAAACGGACAGCCGTGGTAGCGTATTATATAAGAAGATATGAAGAGGTAGAGGAAGTGACGGTGAAGATGGTAGGGATGAGAACAGCGCCCGTACACATGCACCGCTCGGCCGCCCTGCTGGACACTGTTGAGAGTTGATTCTACAATAAAATAAAATTAAATAAAAAGAGGAATAACCTTGGAGGTCAATCATCACCCTGAAAGCAGATAGTAGACATCACAAAGTATATGTGTACCAAATTTCAGGTCAATAGTTCAAACGGTTTGCAAGCTACAGATGATTTAAAATCCTGGACAGACAAATGGACAGCCGTGGTAGCGTATTATATAAGAAGATAAAGAAAGATGAAGGCCTCAGGAATGTTGATCTGCTCAGGTCCACAAAACATTTGAACAGGGCTCTTAGAAAAAGGAAAATCATCAATTCTGGAAATGTCTGCTATTGCACAACGAGAACAGCAACAAGCCATGGAATTAAAAAATGGATTTAATTAACAACAAGACTCGGTGCCTAATTAAGCAACTGCTTAGAGTGAAATTGGTTGGAGTTTGAGGACATGACTTAGTTGGTTTTCTGTTGGCTCCCTCACTTCACATTTCTTTTCTGTTTAAGGAAGAAAATGAGGCAATTCAGAGGAATGATGAAGAATTTCAGGGGAACAAATCTTAAAAAACAAGTCAATTAAAATAAAAGGAAAAGGAATTAATTAGCAGCAAAAACAGGTCACTAATTAAGAAAAAGGGTTAGAATGAAAACCTGCAGCCACTGCGGCCCTCCAGGACCAGAGTTTGAAACCACTGCCCTGGAATCTCTGGCAGGGAATTTATATAAATTTGCTATAGGGACACTAAGCTAGAACTTATCCCAGTGGTTTCTGGTTTCTTTACGTGCTTAAGCCTTGAGCAAAGAACAAGGTCCATCCTGCAGTTTTTCCACAGCTCATTCCTCACAAGGAGTGACGTGATCCATCTTTTTCAAGTCAAGGACAGTGCACTGCCTTCTAGGAGTAAAGTATTGGCCCCTTCACAGTTCTGTCCATGCTGGCTCCGTTTATTGGCCTCATGCTATGATCTGACAACCTGGATCTCTTATGGCCTCTTCCCTGTACTTCCTGGCCACATTACCTTTATATACCTCAATAAATGAATCAGGCAACTCTGGCAACTTTTCTATCTCCTGAAATATGGCATACTTCTGTCCAGGCTGCCCTTTCCACAAGGAGGATTCCGTCGCTGTGTAGCCTGTATTTTCTCACAATGGCATGTGTTTCACTTCATCGACTATGAAGATGGGGTGACTTTTTTCTTGCCTGGTGGTCTCTACTCTGTATCTTCTTGGTGACAGCACTGTCCATGGTATCATATTTCCAGCTGGGTGTCCATGAAACAGACATTCAGACATTTGAAGAATTATTAAAATGTCTGTCATTCTATACTTCAGTTGAGTGGCTGATAGCCACTGAAGATTTGACATACCTCTATCACCACTTTCTTGTAAAAGAACAAAATCACTGGTGTGCATAAAATTCAGCACCATCCAGCTTAACTCAAGAACACAACTGCAGTTAATGATAGCAAAATAATCTGAGCAGTGAAGGTGACAATTAAATACGTTAAAACAACTGTAAATAAAAGCACCACATTCATTTTATTGTACTCCTGCTGCTTTGACTTTGGAAATTGCACAGAGAAAGACCACAAGAAAATGGCGTGAAGAGAACTCTGTCAAACTTGCACTGCTCCTCAGTTTCTTCAAACACTGATCTGCCACAACACTAAAACACTAACAGATGTAATGAATGATGTTAAATACAGTATCTTAATACAACAGCACCTGTCAAGGGGTGGGATATTTTAGGCAGCATGTGAACAGTCAGTTCTTAGAGGTAATGTGTTGAAGCAGGAAAAATGGACGAGCAGAGAGACTTTGACAAGGATCAAATTGCAATGACTAGATGACTGGGTCAGAACATTTCCAAAATGGCAGGTCTCGTGGGGTGATTCCAGTATTCAGTGACTAGTACCTACCAAAATTGGTCCAAGGAAGAACAATTGGTTAATTGGTATCAAGGTCCTGTGCACCCAAGGCTCATTGATGCACATAGGGAGCAAAGGCTAGCCCCTCTGGTCCGATCCCAAAGAAGAGCTACTATAGTACAAAATGCTGGGCATGAGAGAAATGTCTTGGAGTATACAATGCATTACAACTTGATGCATATGGCCTTGTATAGTTGTAGACTTGTCATGTTGACCCATATCCACTGCTCCCAATCCATCTACTGACTTCATAGGTAAAGTCACCAGAGACTGCGATGGGCATGTAAAGGCATCAAAAAAATGGCCTGGTCTGATGAATCACTTTTTCTTTTGAAACATCTGGCGCGTGTGCATCATTTATCTGGGAACAGGTAGCAGCAGGATGCACTGTGGGTAGAAGGCAAGCCAGCAGAGATAGTGTGATGCTCTAGGCAATGTTCTGCTGGGAAACCTTGGGCCCTATTACTTTGACACGTAGCTCCTAACTAAAGGTTGTTGACCATGTATACACCCCTTCATGATAATGGTATTCCCTGATGGCAGTGGCCTCTTTAAGTACAATAATGTGCCCTGCCACACTGCCAAAATTGTTCAGGAGTAGTTGAGCAACATGACAAAGCATTCAAGGTGGTGACTTGGTTTCCATATTCCCCAGATTTCAGTCTGATCAAGTATCTGTGAGATCTGCTGGAGAAACAAGTCCAATCCATGGAGGCCCCACCTCAAAACTTACATGACTTAAAGGATCTGCTGCTAATGTCTTGGTGCCAGATAGCTCAGGATACCTTCAGAGGTCTGAACCTCAAAACCTTAATGGGTCAGAGCTGTTTTGGAAGCACAAGGGGACCTAAACAATATTAGGCAGATGGTTTTAATGTGGCTGATCAGTGTATTGTATGTTGCAAGCTAATTCTTACACTTCTATTCTATGAACTGCCATACTGACTCCTTTTTGTTAGTTTTACCCACAGGTCTCTGCTTCTTACCTGGTGTCTCCTCTCAGGCTTGCATGGCATACACTAGCCCTATTTGAATCTCTTGCCTACCAGGCGCTTGACCCTGCTCACCTGGAAGGAAAGTTTGTGTTATAAGACTAACATTTCACATTGCAGGGTGTGTGATAAGTTCCAGATTTTAGTGAAGGATTCGTAATAAAGCCTTTAAGAGATTGCTTTTGCCAGGGGTTGGCTCTTGAGATGAAGGAAGCTGGTTGGAAGGGAGTAAAACTGAAATACTGAAGGAGTGGGAGTAATCGCTACCATACAGGATTGAAGTGGGATGGAGTTTTTATAGAATGTGGTGGACGGCTGGGGCTCTTGCATGGAGAATGGAAGGATCGGGGGAGAGAGACAATACCTCCCCCGGGACACAAGAGGGCAGCTCCCCTAGTTTACATCCTGTCTTGGAAGCTCAACCCTGTTGGGGTCAATAGTTGCTACCAGGTGGCGTCTGGCCAATTCCGGAGCCCTGGACCACAGCACTTCCTCCACACCAGGAAGTGCCACCGGAAGAGAATCCAGGCGCAACTGGAGTGCGTCTTGGTGCCCATGCAGCACTTCTGCCACACCAGAAAGTGCTGCAGGAAGAGCCTCAGGGAGCACCTAGAGCACATCTGGGTGCAATATGAAAGCGGCCCCCTCACTCCATTCAGGAAGCCAGAGTCAGGGAGAGGGAGATAAAGCTTGCTGAGGAGGAATGAAGGAGTTAAAGAAAGAGAAGGAGAAGGAAAAAAGAATTGGTGTATTGTGTGTTGTGCTTACTTGGACTGGGTTTAACCTGTGGGAACAAGGAAGATGTTGTCCAGAAGTGAGAAAAAGAGATAAAAATCGTGTGTACTTTTGTAAGTGTGCCATTTACGTCTGTCTGTGTCGGGTTGGGTGGTTGGTACGCCCCCTGCTGCTGTCACAAGGAGTAAAAGATGTTATCATCTGCAAGAACATCAGACAGGGTGCTCCACAGTCTTTGACTTAGAGACACTTTATGTGGCTTTATCAACAAGAAAGGTCTTTTATAAAAGATGACTAGGTCCGCCCATGGACTACCAGGCACATGCTCAGACCACACTTTGAAAACCACTGATCTAGAATAAAGTGTACATGACAGAACCCGAGATGCAGTGCCAGTGAGTGCTAAGTATCTGCAATAATCAACCAGGATTATACTATATGAAATATACTTCTTCCTATGCTCTAAAATACTAAGCCAGCCTAAACAGAAATATTCCTAGTAAAAGTTTACATTTGGTATGTTTGCCTCAAATGAATCTCCTTTTCTTAAAAAGAAAAGCTTGCAATGTTGTGCTTGTTTTTTCACTAATTGAAAATTGCCATGGTGGCAATTTAACTGTCCTTCACACTACCAAAATGGCATGATGGTGACACACTCTCACACAGACACACTTTTCACCCAATTTACCTGAGTTCTAAAGTGGAAATGTGTGAATGGACTTTACAAAAACAAAGTAATATAAATTCTTAATAATCCATATGGGCCTTACTAAAATGTCGTCACTCTAGTTACTGCTCAGATGAGTGGCCCAGTTTGGTCTGGGTTCTAATCAAACTACTACTACATCTCCATTTTCACCTGCATTTTAGCATTTTCTATTTTGTAAAGCTAGCTACCATTCCTCCCTGCCACAGAGCTGTTGTCTTTCTTTCCACCCAAACCTTGTTTTTTGGTTCGTCAGAAGGCAGACATTTATGTACCACTAGGGATTGTCCTCCCATTGGTTTGGACATGTGCAGAGTAGAGATGCTAGGCATATTGGGAGAAGGATGTTAAAGACAGAGATGCCAGGCAAGAAGAAAACAGGAAGGCCTAAGAGAAGGTTTATGGATGTGGTGAGAGAAGACATGCAAGTGATGGGTATGACAGAGCAAGATACAGAGGATAGGAAGATATAGAAAAAGATTATCCATTATGGCAACCCCTGACAGGAATAGCCAAAAGAAGAAGAAGAAGAAGAAGAAGAAGAAGGGACTTTCCTCCCAGGAGTCAATTCATTAGTCAGTGGAATCACGTAAAGTATGGGTGCCAGAGCAAGCTTTGTGTGTTTGAATGATTTCGGGGATCAATTTCTATATATCTTCAATCATTCACTAATTAGTATGCTTGCCTCATGCAGTCCTGGGTTGCATGGCGAAACAGATGGACAGTTGGTCGTTTATAGGGCATACACATAAGTACAATCTCTTATATACTCAATCACACTTGAAGAATTTTAAAATGGTAATCAACCGGACAGCATTTCTGTTTAGTGAAGATGGAAAATGCAAACGTCAACATGAGGGAACCTACAAACTGCATTACTAGCTTCAGATCAGACAAAAGTGTTGAGTGAGCTCATAACTTAATACAGGATTAACTAACCCTTGAGTGAAAAAAATGAAAAATGTTAACTTAATTGCACGTTTAATATAAGGTTTCGCTGGATTGTCACAATCTCACCAACAGAACCTATCGGATCATGTAAATCATTTGATACAATATTCCAGATGCCTGCTAGCCACTCTTTCTTTTCAAGAGGATGCAAACAGCTCGAGTCTCATCTCTTATTCACTTTGGTAAACCACAGTCAGGTTTTTCAAATCCGTGCTTAGTGATTTGCACTTTTAACATCTTTGTGTCGAGGGGGATTTTTTATTTCCTCCAGATGCCAGCACACCTTCAGACTGATTAAAATCTAATAAGGTGCTCATTAATTCTTGGGAAAAAAAAAAAAAAGCTTAAACACAGCGGATGTGAGCTTTATGCTGAGCCGCTTCAGGAATGCAGATGACTGTTCTCCTGGGATTGTTTCCTCTCTGCTAAAGCCGCATTCCTGTTTGAATGCGTATATGTCTTCCAACGGTATCTGCTAGCAGCTTGTGCAGGTGGGCAGTCCCAGTCTTTCATTCTCAAGGGTAGTTATTTTCTTCAAGTCCTACCTGTAAAATGTCTGCTTGATTCAAGTATCCTATTTCAGTATCAGCCAATTCCACTGTGTCACCAATATAAGTTTTAAAAGAAGAGAATGACACAAAGGAAATTCTTTATCAAAAGCCAGAGACAAGCGCCTCTTTATATGTGATACTCCTGTGTACACATAAAGCTAATTAAAGCAACAGTTCAGGTTGTTCAATTCCCTGCTTGTGCAGAGGAGAGGATATTTGCTTGCAAGAGGATCCAACTGATAGTGTATTTGTGACATGGCAAATATGAGTAAAATTCTCACACGGTAACGGCAAGAAGAATTCACCAAGGTGTCTGAGTTCAGTTCATCTGCTTAGTCTGAGACTGCAAGGTTGGGTTCAGCATTGTAGAATCAGAGCCTCAAATAAGAAGTACAAGGCACTTCCTCACCTCATCTGTCCTACATACCTGATGAGAAAACAGAGTCAGATAAGCTCCATGGCTGTAAACTATGACAATATTTGCCTGCCTTTATTAATTCATTAGTTAGAGTGAAACAAGCAGGGGGCAATATCACTTTCTTAACAATAATAAAAGCGGAGAGTGAGAACACAGGGGAACATATGATTGTCTCATGGTCAGTATCACAAAGCCACATGATCAAATAACCCAGAAACAAAGCAAGCAGCAGGTGAACAGAAGGGTCATAGGCCTGGGAAGCAATTGAAAACCTACAAAGGAGAATGTCTATGTGAAAAGCAAAAAGTATTTCCAAAGACATCAGTCAAGCCAAAACTGCTTTAAGAACAACAGAAACCATTGAGTTGTAAGCATAGTATATTATAGTCACAAAATAAAAGGAATGTTAGGACTGTTCCACAGGGATGTTGTGCTGAAGTTTTATAATGCACTGATTAGACCTCAATACTGGAGCACCATGTATAGTTTTGGTCTCCAAGCTACAAAAAGGACATAGCAGAACCGGAAAAAGTCCAGAGAAGAGTGACCAAGGATGAATTATGAAGAAAAATTAAAAGAGCTGAGCCTTCTAAGTTTAAGCAATAGAAGATTAAGCAGTGACACGACGGAAGTGTTTAAAATTATGAAGGGAATTAGTAAAGTGGATCAAGACTGTTATTTTAAAATGAGTTCAGCAAGAGCATGGGGACACAGTTGGAAACTTGTTAAGGGTAAATTTCACAAACATTAGGAAGTTTTTCTTGACTCAAAGAACCACAAACATACAGAATAAACTACCAAGCAGTGTGGTAGACAGTAGGACTTATGGGACTTTCAAAACTCGACTTGATGTATTTTTAGAGGAATTAAGTGGTAGGACTGGCAACCTTTGTTGGGATGAATGGCCTGTTCTTATCTAGATTGTTTCAGTGTTCCAATATTTTAATGGATTAAAAAAAGGAGGACACCCCGATCTATGGGTATACTAGCATTGTCCCTTCCAGGGGCCTCATGTATAAACAGTGCGTACGCACAGATATGTTGCGTAAGAACGTTTCCACGTTTAAATCGCGATGTATAAAACCTAAACTTGGCGTAAAGCCACGCACATTTCCATGGTACCTCATACCATGTCGTATGCAAGTTCTCTGCTTGGTTTTGCAGATTGGCTGCACCCAGCGTCAAAGCAGTGCTACTGTTCCTGTCTGGTTACCCTTTCTTTTTCAGATCCACGTCCCTGATGCAGATTTATAAATACACTAAAATTAACCACATATTGTTTATTAGTTTAATGCATCTGATTGTAATTAACTAGTAACAATATAATGGTCCATGGAATGGTCAAACTATTCCGAATACCATATATGCTTTAACGTTGTTACTCTCACCGCACCTTCTTCTTCTTCTTCTTCTTCATTCAGCTGCTCCCTTTAGGGGTTGCCACAGCGGATCATTTTTTTCTATATTACTCTCACTGCACCACTCGGAGCAGTTGATCGGAAAGAGAATTATCGGTATACAGCATCAAGCACACGCTGCCTCAGCCATGCTTCCTATTTGAACTGCTCTCACATGGCAAACGCTTCAAACCTTTCCTGTACGGATTTCGCAGTTCAGAAAGAGTTTCATCCCAAGAGCTCTAAATGCACTCAATCAGTCCATCAACTGCTCCTTGTAGAACTGTTTGACTTATTAGTACAATCACCTCACTGTAAACTTGCACTACAGTTATAATATTGCACAACCTGAGCCACTTTATAAAGCGTGTATTTACATATGATGACGATATCATTTTTAAGATGAAATGCAGCAAAATATGTTTATTATTTTATACAGATAAAACTTTAACTTCATTTAAATAATCTACATTGTTAATAATTAAAGGACACTGTGTTGCTACACTAGCAAGGCTTCACTGGGACTGGCATGAAGGATAGAATAATTAAACATGTACTATGAAGATATTTCAATGTTCCTTAAAAGTTTAGAAGAATCGGCGTTATAAGCTTACAGATGGCTTAACGTCTATTACAGAGCTGATTGTGTGGCAATTGGTAAAAGAAAAGGAAGGACAGGAATTGGAGGTTAGTACATTTGAAAGAGACAGTACTGCAGGGGTGGCCATAGGCATGTGCAAACTGTGCACCTGCACAGGGCTGCCAAGCCAATATATATTGAATATAAAACAGAAAGAGAAAATAATGACACAGCTAAAAATGCAAAATTTCAGCAAAAGTTAAATGCTTATGTCATGAGCACGAGGTGGCCATGCAGTGTCTGCAACGGACATGGCCATCCGCCATGCATAAGATACCATATTGACATTAGCGGATTAGATTCTTTCTCTGCCCAGGGTTGCCAGGAGCCTAGATCCACCCCGAGTACTGCTGCAATAAATTATTTCATCGAAGGTCGCACACAATCACTGTGCCACCGTGTTCCCATGTTTAATAACGTGCTTTATCTCCTATCATCATGAAAATAATATCACGTATACATCTCAGTATTTTAGTTATTCAGAGAGCTGTAATATCATGAATGTAATGGATTCTGTGTCCGGTCAGCGGATGAGAAAGCCGGTTTAAGAAGAACGTAGTGATTCAAAAACATAGAGCACATAGAAGAACACATACAAAACAAAGCATTTAATGTGCTACTTTAATTACGATGTGATTTGAGAAACTGGTTAATTAAACAATTTTAAGATGAAGTTTATGATGTTCTACTTTAAAGACAAAATAAACTGCGTGATTAAAGTGGAAATTTCGAGATTGAAGTTGACATTTCGTGCTTTTTCCCCACTGTGTGCCTTTTTTTTCTCTGTATCCTAATAAGCTTTCATATGACACTCAGATGGTGGGCAACAACTCGCCTTTTCACGGCGACTTTGATATCTAACAGCTTCTTTTTTATTTCGGGCACTGTGCAACTTTGTCAACATGAGCTTTCGAGTTTCTCCGACATGCTATGTCAGTCTATCAGCTTCCTTTTGTTGTTTATACCACTTTTTAAACCAACAAATAGTATGTTTTTCCTTGTCTCCATTTGGTATTCGCTGAAATTCTTCCATTTTCCCTCTTGCTTTTCCCATTGCCTTCTCACAGAACACTGAGCTTAAGGGCTATTTATATTGATTTCCATATTCAAAGAGGCGTAATTCTGGGAGGAGCTGGGGTGGGACAGCAGGCGCGTGCACGTGCCCCAGGTCTGTTCTTGACTTCAGGTTTGGATGTTATTTTCTTTGTGACATTTTGTAATAATTGCCATTTTATAAGTGATTATGGGTTGTTTTTTATGATTTTGCCCCACCGTGGCTTTAACCTAGAGCCTGATTCTGGCTTTGAATGTACTTTTGCCTACAATAACTATATTTCATTTTTATTTTTACTTATATACTACCTCCCAATTTATGTTTATACTGGGTCTCCTTTTTCTGCTGTTCCCTATACTTCTCATGCAAATTTATCAATAATATTTGTCCTTTGAAGCTTTAGTGCTGTTTCCAGTTTCTGTGCTTTCTGGAATCACTCTGAGTTTTATGTCAGTGAAAAAAAACTTAGGGGCATCACACTAGGCAGTCAGCCTGCCTAAGAGGTATAGCTGGCTGATGCGAATGCGAAACACAGAACTTCTAAGATGACCTATCCCAGTACCCTTTGCAGTGGCCAGCCTGTCCATTCAAAGCGAGGTACCAAGTATTCTAAGTATTTCTGTTCCCTTGAGAGTGAGTGGTGGCACTGTTTAATGGCTCTGCTGCTGGAACACCCACCCACTTAACTTATAACATGTGTGAAGTCCTTTTAGATAGATAGATAGATAGATAGATAGATAGATAGATAGATAGATAGATAGATAGATAGATAGATAGATACTTTATTAATCCCAAGGGGAAATTCACATAATCCAGCAGCAGTATACTGATATAAAGAAACAATATTAAATTAAAAAGTAATAAAAATGAAAAAAATTTAAAAAATTAAAATAAAATTAATGTTAGCATTTACCCCCCCGGGTGGAATTTAAGAGTCGCATAGTGTGGGGGAGGAATGATCTCTTTAGTCTGTCAGTGGAGCAGGACAGTGACAAAAGTCTGTCACTGAAGCTACTCCTCTGTCTGGAGATGACACTGTTAAGTGGATGCAGTGGATTATTCATGATTGACAGGAGTTTTTATGTTACCTTGATTGCCTTGCATGGTGCCAACATAAATTAGTCGTTTTGGAATTCTGGAGTAGAGGACAGTGTAGTAATTTGGATAACATCTGAATAAGTTTGGCCGTAAAACATAACATTTTTATAATCCTTTCTGTAATCTTCCTGTTTCAATTCATATCACCTCCATATACAGTAGCCACTCTGTTTTAAATGTTCAAGCACATGGAAATAGAAGCCAGTCTCCTCTGCAAGCATTCTTTATATCCAGCAGGGTTTCCTTGAGTTAAATATTTTATACTAAACACCATTGAAATGTCAGTTATGCCATGAACAGGTTGATGCTTCGTCCTTTGCTTTTCCTCCTCTCTGTCTGCTGTTTGCTTTTGACCTCTTCTGTCTGCGACTCTGACCTGCATGGCACACAAGTCACATTATGGAGAGGTAGGGGAATTTAAAACTTGGAGCTATGAATAACTGGAATAGGGCTTGTGTTCTTGCAAAATTAATGTTCTTGTATTCTTCAACTGCTTTGACTTCAGTGTTTTAGACTTTCCTGTTCGGAGTTTGGGTTTTGTGATTTTTGCCTTGTATTATTGTTACTTTGATTTTGCATGTATAACTATTTTACATTCTCATGGTTCCTCTATGAAAAATGGATTTTATCAATCAAAATAACTTCACCATACCTTTCTTATGTCTTTTGGTTATTTGGGATTGCTTTTACATTCTTGTGTTTCTCTTGTTGCTTAATTATTATGAACACTATGTAAATGCTGCATAGGCCTCCTTTTACTTTCAAAACAGACTCAGTATTTTATGGCTGAGAACAAACCTTCCTTTGAGGTTCTTGTCCATGTTGACATGATCGTGCCGCACAATTTCCACAGATTTGTCAGATGCATATTCATTCTGTGAATCATCCGTACTACCACATCCCAAAGGTTTTCTGTTGGATTCAGATTTGGTGACTGGGAAGAACACTGAAGTAATTGCTACATTCATTAAACTGCTTTGAGATGGCTTTTGCTTTGTGGCATGATGAATTATCATTCTGGAAGTAAATTGTAGAAGATGGGTAAATTGTGGCCATAAAGGGATGCACATGCTCAGCATCGATACTCAAACAGGCCATAGCATTCAAGTGATGATTCAATGGTATTAATGCGTCCTCACATCATTATACCACCAGCTTGGACACAAGGCAGGGGTGGGTGCATGGATTCAGATTGTTGGTACCACATTGTGATTCATCGGGTAAGTTTTTCCAGTCTTCAGTTACACAGTGTTGGTGAACCTGTGCCCACTATAGCCTCAGCTTTCTGTTCTTGACTAACAGAAGTGGAACCTGACATGGTCTTATGTTATTGTAGTCTGCCTGAAGGTTCGATGTGTTGCTCTTGTCATGATGCAACAACCATTGCTATGAAATGCAGCCCCAGAGGTTGTGTGATTGATGTAATCAGTGCACTATTATAAGAATAAGTGCCAGATGTGTCAATATCTGGGTTTGCATGTCTTGGTTTTGCTATTTACACTTCATAGTTACTGATGTTTGCTTCTGGTTTTCTCACTACGATTCTTGAGTTGAGATGTTTGTTTTGGTGAAAGATAGGATTTTTTTTGGTTTCATCTCTCTGTTCATTTTATGTTTCCTCTTTTGGTCATCCCCTTTAAAGTTAGTAGCCTTTGCTGGTGCAAGGCTAATAGTTGTCTGTTTCGTTGTCTTTTGTCTCACTCACACACTTGTGTAAGGCCTCCATGTGCCAGTGGGCAGTTAAGCAGGAATACACAAGAAAGGGTGAGGATCAGGAGAAATCTGCTATACATGAACTCCCCGAACTTTACTTTTTTCCCTGAAAACAGTTTTTTGTTTCCCTTCTCCAGCATTCAGGTGGTGACTGTTCCACAAGTTAAACAGTGGGTTTTAACCTGGAAAACACTTTGTGAACATGTGTCTTTTGGATAGCCTTTTTTATGATCATAGATGTCAGGACTTTTTTATTACTTACTTTGTCATTGCAGTGAATCAATTTCTGTCTGTCTTGTTAGAAAAGCAGAGCTGCAATGAATGTTTGTTTTTATGCCTGCCTGATAGAAAGGAGAGAATGAAAATCAATAGCAAGTTCTTATGAAGAGATCTAAACACGTCTCCCGTGTGGTCATCTAAGACTGTGGCAGCCCTGTGCTGCTCTGGTTCAGTAATCTAGACCTCTAGTGTGACGTTAACACACATGTAAGTACAGAAACAACAATAGAAATTACCCTCGTGAGCAAGCAAGATGTACATTTATTTAACTGTTTCAATTTAAGGGTAAATTGGCACATTAAGAAATAGACTAGAATGTAAATCAAAAGACACAAAGAATCCATTGAAGCAGAGTTTGAAAGTACTGAGGATATAGGAGGATAAAGCAATTTTTCATATGACCATTCAGGACATCAAGTTTTGGTGCTTAGCTAAGAGCTAAGTTTTCCCAATACTTCTTCATTATATATTTTTAAAAACTTCCAGGGTTTCAGATTTTACTTGAGTCATTACATTGTTTCGGTCTTCCATGACCCTTTGTGTGAAGATTTTTCCATTTCAAATGTTTTTCTGCTTTATATCAGCTAATGTCCTGGAATTATAAATCAAAAGTATATCTATTGTGCATATATTTCTAAGACAGGCTCTACCTCCACATGATCCTGCAATGGAAAATTTATGTTCAGAAAACTAATGGATGGATACGTTTTTTAACATTAATAGACCCCTCTAGACATGAAATAACACCCTTTAGTCAAAAGTTTAAACTGTGCTCCATGACAAGACAGAGATGACAGTTCTTTCTCACAATTAAAAGAATGCAAACATATCTTCTCCTCAAAGGAGCGCCGTCAGGAGCAGAGAATGTCAAAGGGTGAGAGTGAAAAGTAAACAATCAAAAATCAATAGGGCTGTTGGGCTTTTAAGTAAATGAAGCGGTGCAATAAAGCGGCCGCAATGAAGGGATCAATGTGAAGGTAGTCTTTCAGCATTTTTGAGAGGAGCGTCCGTATCTTCTAAGCAAACAGCCTCTGTACAAACAGCCCCTCTGCTCACACCCCATCCATCAGGAGCAGAGAATGTCAGAGAGTGAGAGAGACAGAGAAAAGCAAACAATCAAAAATCAATATGTGCTGTTAGAGCTTTTAAGTGTGCGAAGCACCGCGAGGGAGGCATATCGTATATTATTGAGGAGTTTTATTTAATACGTAATTCATGCTCTGATTGGGTAGCTTCTCAGCCATCCGCCAATAGCGTTCCTTGTATGAAATCAACTGAGCAAACAAACTGAGGAAGCATGTACCATAAATTAAAAGACCCATTGTCCGCAGAAATCCGCGAAGCAGTGAAAAATCCATGATATATATTTAGATATGCTTACATTTAAAATCTGCGATGGAGTGAAGCCGCGAAAGTCGAAGCACGATATAGCGAGGGATCACTGTACACTCCAATGTCAAATGTTGCCACTGTATCTGATCGTGTTCAGCTCTGATGGGAGAGCATCCCCCGCATATGGAGAAGAGCACATGGCCGTGATATCTCCAAACATGAGCAGTTACCCTCTAAAACACACGTAGCTGTGATCTCCTTCTCAAAAATGTCAAATGTTACTCTTTAACAATCTCTAGATGATAATGTGTGCTGAACAAGCAGGTATCGCGAGCAAAGCAGAGGCAAGGTATGCTCCAACACGTGGCGAGAGGTAGACCAAATCGAGCGGAGGCTGGCGCATGAGTGAGGATGGCCTTGCCCAGCTTCCTATCCTGAGGTCCCGCCTCCCCCTCCCCTCTGCTGTCTGCCGGATTTGCACAAATAAATATGTGCCGCAACTGAACTATAATACTTAGCACGATGAGAAAAGTCACAGAATCAACCGGAATATTCAAGCAAATTATTGAAAAAAACCCAATCTAAATCCGTTAAGTAGTTCTATTGTGAAAGTGGACAGACAGACAGACATTGGATTTTATTTATAGAGAGATGATGTGCTAAATGTTTGTCCTAAAATTACTAATTGTGGTATTAAATTGTAGCACAAGTAACAAAGGACCACTTTTAGGCCCTAACACTTGGGACTTAATACATATTAATTTTCTGTTCACAAAGTATATTACAGTAAAAGTACCTGCCCCAGCAAAGAATGGGAAAACACTTTTCTAGTCAAGTCTTTTTTTGCCATACTAGATATTCAGATCCAATTTATACAAATTTAGAGTTCCTCCATTGACAGATACATGCAAATATGGTATTGCTAAATTAAAACAGGGTAGGTAGTCCTGTTGCCTTACTGCTCTTGAAGTTTATTCTCAGCCCTATCACTGTCAGTGTGGAGTTTTTATGTTCTCTGGGTATCAACATGAGGTTTTTCTTTCTGTACTCTAGTTTTATTTACATAACCATAAAAAATATTTAAAATAATAATAGGTTTAATAAACACACTAAACTGATGGAGCACCCCCAGTAGCTCCCACTTGATGAGGTTAGGAGAGCCTCTGGCTCAAATGCAAAATTACATGCAAGAAATACACAAAACAAAATGCTGAAACAAAACAAAATTATTAAATCTGCTAAATGAACTTTATGGTCACAGGTAGCTGGAGCCTATCCCAGCAGCTCTGGGCACAATGCCTAGATAGCATTTCAGTCTATTGCATGGCACACACACACACACACACATAGCCACCTTCAGTATTAGTCTGAAAGGACCAAACATTCAAACATTATAGAAAATCAGAGCCACGCTTTACTTTCAGCAAGGAACCACTCAGATATTAGCCATTGTGATAATCAGACAACCAGAAAGTGAGCAGTGGGTGGCGGCTGTTCTTTTTTTTTCAACTTATTGAAATGCTTTTTTACTAAAACACTCACATTAATTATACAATCCCATAAACACCCCCTTCCTTCCTCTCTTTCCCTCTTTCTGTCTTTAGGCTGTATGACCAGGCCAGGTCTTGATTATATAAAAAATCTCGGACTTGTCTCATAGCTTGTACAACATCTAATTTTCCTAATAGGAACTAAATTACCTTTTATGGGGAAATGTATAAAAATAGTTAAAGTATAAAGTCAGGGAAATAAAATGCTCTGCTCTTGTATAGTGTATTGGATATCTGTCTGTTTTATCTATGCCTTTCTGTGATTCACCTCCATTTTTTACTGTTGTTTTTAGTATCATAGTCTTGTATATATTCTCAATTTATATATAAACTATGATGAACATGTGACTTAAATCTAAGTCTGCTTGGAGCATACCTGACAGTAACAGTCAATCTGTGAGAACTGAAGACAACTACTGTAAGAGTAAATGAGTTATGTTTTCAGTTGAGGAAATTAATTTAACTGATAGGGGCTCATAGGGGGAAAGCTAAACTAAGAAAAAAAACAAAAATTGACATATTATGTACAAAGTCCCATTTCTTTGCAAAGTTTTTGAATTGAACACTTGTAAATGGTCCATTTTTACAAAAGACTTAATTTGGCACTCCATGTCTGGAAAAAATAGCGTTCAAACATTTTATTACTGCTTCACTGTTTGTGGTATTCAATGCACGCACTTCAGGATATGCAGAAAAGTAATAATTGACCATCAGAAATTCTTTTCCATGACAGATCAACAAATCAACACCGACTACTTCACATGGCCTCTCTGGTGCAGGATGAGATGTTAGTGGCGCTGCAGGATTACTAGGTCTGTACTTGAAACATACTGAACATCTTTCCACTTTTTTAATTACATCTCAATTAATCTTAGGCCAATACATCACCTCACGTGCCCTTTTCTTGCATTTTTCAATTCCTAGATGGCCTTTTTTTTGTACAATTTTTTGTAACATCTGCTTTCTTAATGATATTGGTATCACCATGTTACAACCTTTATACTGTAGATAATCCCATCCACAACTGTAAGTTCTGCTTGACAGTTCCAGTACTCACTTACTTGTGGGTTGCAGTCATGCTTGTTTTCTGACCATCCTTGAATAATTATTTCTTTCGACTACTGCATTGCTTCATCTTTTGCTGTCTCAGTTCTGATAATCTGTGTTTTGTTGTCTGACACTGGCATTACTGTTAACACCATACCCACATACGGTATACTTCTATTGTCTCTGAGATCTTTTCTTCATTTCTATATGTTTCATCTACTGCTGTTGACAGGGTGTCAGCTGTAAACATCCATCTGCCAGGAGTGAATGTTACCTGTAGAGTGTATCACTATAGTTTAATCATATTGCATTGTATACATAGTGGTAAGAGGTTTTTTAAGTAAAGCAATCATTGGTTTGTGTTCTGTTTCAGCCATTACAACTTGTCCAGACAAATAATTGATGAAAGCAATGCTCAATAGCTCCTTCTCTATTTTTGCATATTTAGTCTTGGCACCAGATGCCAGATCTAGATGCATATGCTAGTGGCTGTCATGTTTCGTCATGCTTTTGTTGTAGTAGAGCTCCTAATCCATATTGTGAGGCATCAGATGAAATCTTGATCGATTATTGTGAATCATAGAACTTTAACACCGGATCTTTTATTAGTAGTTTCTTGACTTCCTTCCAGGCACTCTCTTGTTCATGGTTCCAAGTGCATTCCACATTTATTACTGTCAGTTGCCAATATATTTAACTATTTTGGAATACATTTTTTAAGAAATTTAACCATATCCATAAATCTCTTTATGTCTTTCTTGCACTGAGGCCTTGGCATATTTTCAATAGCAGATACATTTGATCTATCAGGTTTGACTCCTTCACAGCTCAAAATATCTTCTATAAATGTTAGTTCCTATACTCCTAACATTCATTTTTGTTTGTTTAACTTTAAATTTGATGGTCTTGTAGCCTCCAATACTTTCTTCAGCCTTTCATCATGCTCTTCCTTTGAAGATCCCCATACAATTATGTTGCCCACATGGGTGTCAACCTCATCTTAATCTTCAAAATCCATTATGTATTGTTTTGTGATAGACCTCAGACCTCCGGCGCTGACGCTATGGCAAAAAACAATCTCAGAAATCAATATCTGCCAAATGGAGTATTAAATATGCATAATTCAGAACTAGACTCGTACAGTTTTAGCTGCCAAACTCCTGAAGAAGCATCTAGTGTGCTGAAATATTTTGCATTTGCAAAGTGTGCCATAATTTCTTCCCTTGCTGGAAATTTGCAATGTTCCCCCTTGATAGCTCGATTCATGTCTCTGGGATTTAAACATATTCTTAATTTACCATCTTTCGTTTCTACAATAAACAGAGAGCTCACCCATTCGGTAGGTTTGTCAACTTTCTTGATTACTTTCATGTTCTCAATTCTGTCCAGTTCTTTTTCTAGTTTGTCCTTCAGGGCAAATGGGACCTTTCTGCAGGGGTGTATGACAGGAGTTATGTTATGTTCTGTTATTATCTTGTGTTTCCCTGGAAGACGACCTAGTCCTTTAAACAGATCACTATGTTTTTGGAGCAGTGCTTCATATTCTGCATTGCCTTCCACATTAACGGTAAGCACTCTTTCAATCAAGTTCATTTTCTCACAAGCAGACAATCCTAAAATTGCCTGAATGTCTTTTGGCACTAGCTATACATTGCCCTTTAACAGGTATTTGCACTCCTAATTATCCAGTAATTTTATTTTTTTCGGGTTCATGCAGACATGATCTGGACTGTAGTTTTCATCCATCCATCCATCCATCCTCTTCCGCTTATCCGAGGTCGGGTCGCAGGGCAGCAGCTTAAGCAGAACTGTAGTTTTCTATATTCCTTTTTTGGTCATGATGTTCACTTGTGCTCCAGTAATTCAAACGAAATAACTGCATTGTTCACTTGAACTGGCAGAATCCATTTCTTTCTTTCTCTTCTTCAGTCAATGCATCTACTGTATATAAAATTCATCAACTTCGATTTTTTCTACAGTGTGTCCTTGGGATTATTTTATTTGCAATTTAAAGCAGCATGCAAAATGGTTGTACTTCTGACCTTTTTTACAAACTTTACTGCATGCTGGACACTGTCTAGCAGCATATGTCATCCACAACATCCACATTTGTTTTTTTATTCCCATTTTTATTTTACTCTGTATATGAATGTATTCATTTTTTCCTTTTTTATTCACTACATGATACTAAGGTTTCTTCATTACACTTTTCTTTTACTTGTATTTTTATTGTTTAAGCTGCCCTGCATATTCTTACTGCTTTTTCCATATCCAAACCTGCTCTCTTAATAACGTTTCTGTAAGTGTGTTATCTGGTATTCTGCGGATAATCCTGTCTTTTATTAAGGATTCCATTAACTCTCCAAATTCTCCCGCTTTACTCCATGTATGCAACTTGGTTACAGACTGATCAATTGTTTCACCTTGCTTCTGTATACAAGTAAAGAACCTGTGTCTCTTTTAAGTGACATTCCATTTTGGAATACAATATCTTTCAGATTTATCCAGGATAATGAATAACTTCATATGTTCTCCGGAGTCAAACAGAAAATTGTTGTAAATCTCGAGTGCTTCCTTCCCAATTATATGTAACAAAATGGATGCTTCCATTTTGTCGCTTTTTTCATCCACAGCAATTGCCTCTATATATACTTCGAATTGTTGTTCAATTCTTGGCAAGATTACCTGATGGCTGTACCATCTCAATTTTCAAATGTTTCCTTATTTATTCTTCTCTTTGTTTTGCTTAGTTTGGAACAATTCTTTTCACAACACGTATCTACTTCGGCCCAATATAACGTCACTTCCGGTTCTGGTGCCTATGATGACATCACTTCTGGTTCTGGGGCCTTTGATGATGTCACTTCCAGTCTCGGCAAAGAAAGCCACCATCTTTGGCAATCAGCGTCATTTCTATTTTGGACTCTGACTTGTGAACATCTCACAACTATTTACCCATTTGCTGCCAGGGCATATTACATGGGTGACTGCCCCAAACCTTTTTTGATGTCTTCTTGTCATTTTTGTGACCTCTTGGGCACGGCCATCAGCAGTGTGTCTGTCTGTGGAGAGAGTGTCGACCTTGTTGAGAGATTTACTTACTTCGGCAGTGACATTCATGTCTCTGGTGACTCTTCCTATGAAAAGTGTAGACAGATTGGGAGAGCATGGGGGGGTCATGGGGTCACTGGAAAGGGGTGTATGGCACTCCTGATAACTCTGCAAAAGGACGAAGGTCCAAGTCTTTAGAGTCCTGGTGCTACAAATCTTGTGAGACATGGACACTATCCAGTGACCTGAGACAAAGACTGGACTGCTTTAGTACTGTGTGTCTTCGGAGAATCCCTGGGTACCGCTGGTTTGACTTTGTGTATAATGAGCAGTTGCTCACGGAGTCCTGAATGAGGCATACTACCTGCATTGTGAGGGAGCATCAGTTACGGCACTACAGCCATGTGGTGCAATTCCCCGAGGGCGATCCAGCTTGTAGGATCCTAATTGTTGAGGACCTGAGCGGCTGGACCAGGCCAAGGGGATGTCTATGTAACACTTGGCTGCGGCAAGTGAGGGTCATTTCCAGAGGGGGGACTGGACTGCTTGTCTGCCTGTGGCCAACCAGGATCCCAAGCATTTTCAATGTGTGGTGGGTGCGGCAACGCACTGTACCAATGCATTCTCCCCAACCTCATCTGACCTGACTCTATAATAAGGAAACTTATAAATAACTTATGGCATACATATCAGAACACAATAGACAACTAAATTATAATAAAATATATGTACAAAAATAAAGTATATAAATACAAACATATAAAGTGTTCCCAAGATCTAATATACTACCCACTTACGATTATCTAAAATGTGTTACAACAAAACATAACAGCCCCAATCAAGAAAACATAGCAGTTTTACTATACCAAAACAAATACAAAGTAAAATATCTGTGAAACATGTATAAAAAATAAAGGAATAAAAAAACAATACAATGTAAATAAAACTATAGCAAAAATAGACTAATCAGAAAGAAACAGTGTTAGGACAATTGAATGAACCAATCAGTCCTGGATTTATTCAGAATACAAATGTAAATAAGATCTCATGAAGCCTACCATGAAGGCCTAAGAGAAACCAAACACGGTATCACTGGAATCCTGTCTGTTTCCCATGTGATGAAGAGTGGATCTGGCCAACGCGTTACGAAGAAAATACCTCTTCTTCGGGGCACAGCAAGCCAATATTAACTTCAAAAATATATATATATATAACAGTGAGGAAAATACTCATATATGACACATCAAACAATATAGTACTACCTAATGCATAAGGACAGTAGCTCACAGAAGTAAATTCATCAATCAACTGACCAAAAAGGAAAGCTGTATGAAAAATACAAATAAACAGTAATCACAAATCAATAAAACTAAGCATGTACATTGCATCTGGAAAGTATTCACAGCGTATCACTTTTTCCACATTTTATGTTACAGCCTTATTCCAAAATGGATTAAATTCATTTTTTCCTCAGAATTCTACACACAACACCCCATAATGACAACATGAAAAATGTTTACTTGAGGTTTTTGCAAATTTATTAATAATAAAAAAACTGAGAAATCACATGTACATAAGTATTCACAGCCTTTCCTTAATATTTTTTGATGCGCCTTTGGCAGCAATTACAGCCTCAAGTCTTTTTGAATATGATGCCACAAGCTTGGCACACCTATCCTTGGCCAGTTTCGCCCATTCCTCTTTGCAGCTTCTCTCAAGCTCCATCAGGTTGGATGGGAAGCGTCGGTGCACAGCCATTTTAAGATCTTTCCAGAAATGTTCAATCGGATTCAAGTCTAGGCTCTGGCTGGGCCACTCAAGGACATTCACAGAGTTGTCCTGAAGCCACTCATTTGATATCTTGTCTGTGTGCTTAGGGTCGCTGTCCTGCTGAAAGATGAACTGTCGCCCCAGTCTGAGGTCAAGAGCGCTCTGGAGCAGGTTTTCATCCAGGATGTCTCTGTACATTTCTGCAGTCATCTTTCCCTTTATCCTAACTAGTCTCTCAGTTCTTGCTGCTGAAAAACATCCCCACAGCATCATGCTGCCACCACCATGCTCCACTGTAGGGATGGTATTGGTCTGGTGATGACCGGTGCCTGGTTTCCTCCAAACGTGACACCTGGCATTCACACCAAAGAGTTCAATCTTTGTTTCATCAGACCAGAGAATTTTCTTTCTCATGGTCTGAGAGTCCTTCAGGTGCCTTTTGGCAAACTCCAGGCGGGCTGCCATGTGCCTTTTACTAAGGACTGGCTTTCTTCTGGCCACTCTATCATACAGGCCTGATTGGTGGATAGCTGCAGAGATGGTTGTCCTTCTGGAAGGTTCTCCTCTCTCCACAGAGGACCTCTGGAGCTCTGACAGAGTGACCATCGGGTTCTTGGTCACCTCCCTGGCTAAAGCCGTTCTCCCCCAATCGCTCAGTTTAGATGGCTGGCCAGCTCTAGGAAGAGTCCTGGTGGTTTCGAACTTCTTTCACTTACGGATGATGGAGGCCACTGTGCTCATTGGGACCTTCAAAGCAGCAGAAATTTTTCTGTACCCTTCCTCAGATTTGTGCCTTGAGACAATCCTGTCTTGGAGGTCTACAGACAATTCCTTTGACTTCATGTTTGGTTTGTGCTCTGACATGAACTGTCAACTGTGGGACCTTATATAGGCAGGTGTGTGCCATTCCAAATCATGGACAGTCAACTGAATTTACCACAGGTGGACTCCAATTAAGCTGCAGAAACATCTCAAGGATGATCAGGGGAAACAGGATACACCTGAGCTCAATTTTGAGCTTCATGGCAAAGGCTATGAATACTTATGTACATGTGATTTCTCAATTTTTTTATTTTTAATAAATTTGCTAA